>NC_069504.1:503479454-503736954 GCF_027579735.1 Bombina bombina
TTGAGACTGAAATCTCCCTTTATTTTGTATATATATATATATATATATATATATATTTTTTTTTTTTTTTTTTTTTATTATTTTTTTTTTTTATTCTATAAACTACAGGCAACATTTCTCCCAAAATCCAAAGAAAAATATTGTAATTTAGAGCATTTATTTGCAGAAAATGACAACTGGTCAAAATAACAAAAAAGATACAGTATTTTCAGAATAATGCAAAGAAAACAAGTTCATATTCATTTTTAAACAACACAATTTTTTTTTTTAAATTGGCAAGAGTTCAGAAATCAATATTTGGTGAAATAACCCTGATTTTCAATCACAGCTTTCATGCATCTTGTCATGCTCTCCGCCAGCCTTTAACATTGCTTTTAGGTGACTTTATGCCACTTCTCAAAGCAGCTCGGCTTTGTTTGATGGCTTGTGACCATCCATCTTCCTCTTGATCACATTACAGAGGTTTTCAAAGCGGCTCAGGTTTGGAGATTGGGCTGGCCATGACAGGATTTTGATCCGGTGGCCTTCCACCCACACCTTGATTGTCCTGGCTGTGTGGCATGGAGCATTGTCCTGCTGGAGAAACCAATCCTCAGAGTTGGGGAACATTGTCAGAGCAGAAGGAAGCAAGTTTTCTTCCAGGATAACCTTGTAAGTGGCTTGATTCATGCGTCCTTCACAAAGATAAATCTGCCAAACTCCAGCCTCGCTGAAACACCCCCAGATCATTACGATCCTCCACCAAATTTCACAGTGGTCGCGACACTGTGGTTTGAAGGCCTTACCAGGTCTCCGTCTAACCATTACACAACCAGGTGTTGGGTAAAGCTAAAAATAAAGTAAAACGAAGAAGAGCGCCTCATGGTGCAGAAAAAGACTTTCTGATAGACAATTTTAAGAAACTATGTAGGAGGCAGGGTACTCACAAAAGTGGATCACTATATATAAGTGCCGATATCGCAGGCTGGGCCTCTCAGTCTCCAGATGACTGTCTCTCAGGGATATCAGTGGCAAATTAGATGTTTGTTATGAAACATAAAGCACAGAGAGAAAACCCAATAGCGCAGCACAATTTTTATGCCAAAGGTATATTGTGAAATGAGTGTATATATTACTCACATTTGGTAGCGTACTAGAAAATAGGTCTGAATATTGCAGGCTGGATGTCAGTCACCAGCTGACTGTAATACTTTAGTCTCCCAGGAGGAATAATGATGAGTTCAGGAATCCAAAGTCAGCTCCAGGAAAGGAAAAGGAATAAAAGTAGTACAAGGCAGGTATTACTTAAACAATTTTCATTCTTAAAACAATAAAATCTACAATGCAATGTGTTTCTCAGCTATAAGTGGCTGTTTCTTCAGGCATGCCTGAACTATTGGGTTTTCTCTCTGTGCTTTATGTTTCATAATAAACATCTGATTTACCACTGAAATCCCTGAGAAACAGTCAGCTGGAGACTGTGAGTACCCTGCCTTCTACATAGTTTCTTAAAATTCTCTATCAGAAAGTCTTTATCTGCACCATGAGGCGCTCTTCTTTGTTTTACTTATAGAACCACCCTCCATGCCCAATTCTGCAAGAAGTCGACTTGTGAATCCAGCAAATACACCTCACATTTTTATTTTGAAATATTATATATATATTAGGGCTGCAACTAACGATTATTTTCATGATCGATTAATCGGCCGATTATTTTTTCGATTAATCGACTAATCGGATAAAAAGAGAATCAATAATAGTTTTCTATGTTTTAAATAAAATCCACATAATGAGTGTTACAAATATAAACTTCAGACTAAAACTTTACATTAACACAACTGTTTCTTCAATTTTTAAGCAGCAGAGCACAGTTTTATAAATAAACAAAACAAAACCACAAACTGTTTGAAAAGAGGTAGAACTAGAAAGAGTTAGACGATCACTGTTAATAACAGTCTGTTATTCACTCTTTCAGAAACTTTGCATTGAAAATGCAAAAATCTCAACATGTCCACATGCTTCTGGCTAAGGCTGGTTCTCTGTTTGCAGCTATATTTCCTGCAGCAGAGAAAAGGCTGTTGAGGTGTTTAAGTAGGGTTTTGCCAATTTCACCAAAGTGGGATATTTATCTTTGTTAGCTCTTCACCAATGCTAAGTGTTTTCTACCTTGGCAAGGGACCTCTCAATAAAGTAACCCTTGACTTCATTCTAACATAAAAATATCTTGAATATCTATATGCAATGGTAAATAACCAGCTATAAGGTTAGGGGAAATATCTAGTCCACTCTAAAAATAACGGATATATACTTATAAAGGTTTAATCTGGTACATATTATCACAATTTATTAAAAATATAAAAAAACAATAAAAAACAAAATCAAAAGCGCTAAGGACTGTATATCAATAACAGGACAAAGCCTTACACATTTATTTATACAGTACATATAATCAGCAATAGCAAGCAATACACTAATAATTGTGCAAACAGATAATAGTGCACATCAATTTAAATAACTCCCATCAATCTAGGGGCAAGGTGTAAACAACAAGCTCAGCACTATATCATGAAAAGCATAGTCCCAAATCACCTGATTTAATATAAACAATCCAACTGATGACTATTATATCTGGGTTGCACATAAGCCAGGGGTAGTTGTAAACGTATACGTCCTGAAAAAGTGAAAAGTAAACGTCTGAAGACGTCCTTTAGGCTAAGGACATAACCATAAAACACAATACCATGTGCAGGAGCTCATTGGAGTGAAGCAGCTTTTGTTGTGCACAGACCAACTAATTGCAAACCGATTAATCGATTATGAGATTCGTTGACAACTATTTTCATAATCGATTATTATCGATTATGACGATTAGTTGTTGCAGCTCTAATATATATATATATATATATATATATATATATATATATTTCTTTTTTTCTTTATTATTTTTAATCTTTATTCTTCCCAAATATTATTTAAAATTTATTTTATTATTATTTTAGTTCAATTTTTTGCTTTATTTTATTATATTTTTTTTCATTACCCTATTTTTGATACTGAGACTTTTTTATATATAGAGATATATATATATACACACACACACATATATATATATTATATTTTACTGTGTGATCCCCTGTGTTTGCGCTCGGTAGGCTCCAAAGCTTATAGCTCTGCTTGTCAGTGATATATTCTGTTTTGTGTATAGCAGCAATACAGAGGATAACACAAAATGGCAGATTTAGAATATGGGGCTTATTTTGATCCAAACAGTAAGATCAAAAGATTATCTATCAGTGAGGAACAGGGTAGAGTCCTTTTAGAGAATTTAAGTATCGCTGACCCCAAACAACGGTTGAAAAATTAGAAAAATTAAGCAAAAAGCAATTAGTTAATTGGCATGACAGTACCAACCTCGAGAGATATGTTAAATATAAAATTATTCCTTGGGGTTTACGAATGGAAAAGGACTCTATAATAGACAGTACAGAGGTAGAACTCCTCTCAGAGTGGGAGACGGCCCTTGAGACCTGTTCATTTACCTTTCTAGATATACTCATTAGATATAGACAAAAGAAAGTCAAGGATATATCTGACCAAATTAAAGATATAAGAGAAAAACTTTAAGGGAGATGTATATTATCAAGAACTCGATAATGAAAATAAGAAGAAGATAGAAAGATTCGAGACACAAGTAGACACAAACTTAAAAAATTTCTAAGGGACCTCAATGAGAGTAAGATGGAGAAAGATAATATTCAGGAAGGAGTAATTTTGGTGTTAGAAGGAAGTGAGGAGATGTGGCAAGACACACCATATACCCCGGGTTTAGCTCCTCTTAGCTCAAATTGAGCCAATATCTCCTCTGCTGATTATGCCACTAATAAAAGTTTTCGACAGATGTATGGTTATCAACATGGTAAGGAGAATAGATATATGACCAATCAAGTACTAGTAAGAAACCAGATTGTAGCACAAACACGTGACACTACAAGGTCGAATAATAACAAAAAAGGTGCTAATCAAAATATTCCAGTCTTGAAACAATATACTTTTAATACCTGTAAGTAAAAAAATACTATTAAAAATAAAACCAAAAATCATTTTTTTTAATAAAAATTATAATAAACAGAAGGGGAAGGAGATCCCTAATGGAAATGGTAGGTTTATTAATTATACTAATCAGCAATACGTGTCTCATAGTGGCTCAAAATACCCAAAAACTAAATCAGAGTTTCCAGGGACACAGCCTCAAAGACCTCCAAATATAAGGCAAGAACCTCAGTTCTGGGACGAATGGTCAGACAGGCAAGAAACTCCTCCTTGGAGAAGAAAGGGTATGAAAAGAAGAATAGACGAGGATGTAGAGGAGGAAAAATTTCGAAAGCAAAAGGAGAAATCCATCATGGATGTGAGTGAGGGTGACCTTATGAAGGTATTTAATCTCACTACGGATGAGGAGATTCTCCTGAGACGAGGCCTTTCCTTGCACCCAATGAGGGGGCCTAATGCTTTCAACCTATTTGTTGATATGAATAAATACACCCGTAAGCTAACACTACATAGACACTTAAAAAAAAATTGAGAACTCACAACAAAAACAGGATGAGGAAAATGATTTATTAAACCCTGATGATCTAGAATCACTTGAGGTTTTGGAAAATGATAGTAAGGCTCTGATGGAAGTGGAAAATATAAACCCTCTTCTCACATATGGTCCTCACACGACGTTAAAACCTAATTCTGTGTTTAATCCCATACATTCTAGAGGAAATTTTATCCCAGTTTTTAACAGTTTAATTTAAACAGACTTAGACAAAATGTGTGAGTCCTTTAAAATCAAAGATGGGAATCTTTCTAAAAAAGAAATTATAATCTTGAAGAAGCAAATAGACTCCTGGGAGAGACAGAAGTTTATGTGAAGCTAGATAGGAATCCGACCTCTCGGTTTACCAGATTGTATAGCAGTCTGCTGGATGACGCTAAGCATCTGGGAATTTTGAACGAAAATTAGTTTAAATTTCTGAATGTGGTGGATCCGGTAACTGCTATCTTTTATCACTTCCCAAAGGAGCACAAGGGTCTTAAAGTCCCCCCATGCAGACCAATTGTGTCGGGCATCACTTCTCTTACTACAAAGTTGTCCGAATTTGTGGACACATATCTGCAGTCGATAGTTCCATCCCTAAAGTCATATATAAGGGACACTACAGATATAATTAATAAACTCCATCCTATAAAGTGGGAGGAAGACTTCCAATGGGTAACATTAGATGTGAGTAGCCTGTACACATGCACTCCCCATGATACAGGGGTATTGATTTTTGGTTCAATTATAGAACAACCCTGTCTAAAAATACTCAAAATTTTCTCTTACAAGCTATTAAGTTTATACTAAGGTTATACTTGAACATATTTTTTTCCTTTTTAAAAGTAAATATTATTTACAGATAAGTGGCACGGCTATGGGCACAAAATTTGCCCCTAGTTTTGCCAACCTCTATATGGGGTTTTGGAAAAATAATAAAATCTGGGGCCGCTATATCGACGATATAGTGATGATATGGAAAGGGGGGGATGAAACTCTCTCAGACTTTATTAAATGTGTAAATACAAATGATCTTAACTTAAAATTTACACATAAAGCCTGTAAAAAAGAAATTGAATTTTTGGGTTTAGTACTGTCCAATGAGGGTGATTAGATAATTACTAAGCTTTTTAAGAAAGAAACAGACATACGGGCAATTCCAACGTATTCAAAGGAATTGCAGTAGGATGGAGTACTTTGAGCTTGAATCAGAGAACTTAAAGAAAAAGTTCATTAGTAAAGGTTACAGAAAGAATAATATTGAGAAGGCATACTTAAAGGCAAAGAGCACCCAGCGAGATGACCTGCTTAAAGTAAAATCATATGAGAGAAAGAATAAATTACATGAGGGAGTTAAGTTTGTAACCACTTACAATGAGGGTGCTAAAGAAATACAAGCAGTGCTAAAAAAACACTGGCATGTATTAGAGAAAGATAAATTACTGAAGGATGTTTTGCGATCAGGTCCCCAAATAAGTTTTAGGAAAAATAAGAATTTTAAAAGTATTTTGGCACCGAGCCGAGATCTAGAAATGAAGGGTATTGGCTACACTCCCAATCGATAGGGTATTTTAAAGGGACATTAAACCCAAACATTTTCTTTCATGATTCAGATAGAGGACACAATTTAAAAAAGTTTCCAATTTACTTCTATTATCAATTTTTTTTTTCATTCTCATGTTATTCTTTGTTGAAGAGATACCTAGGTAGGTAGCGTGCACATGCCTGAAGCACTACACAACAGGAAATAGTGTTGCCATCTAGTGCCCCTGCTAATGTATAATATTGTTGCAAAACTGCTGCTATATAGTGCTGCAGACACGTGCACACTCTTTAGCTTACATTTCTGCTTTTCCACAAAGGATAACAAGAAAACTAAAAAATTTGATAATAGAAGTAAATTAGAAAGTTGTTTAAAATGCTATGTTCTATCTAAATCATGAAAGAAAAAAAACAGAATTTATGCTTACCTGATAAATTACTTTCTCTTCCGGTGTATCCAGTCCACGGATTCATCCTTACTTGTGGGATATTCTCATTCCCTACAGGAAGTGGCAAAGAGAGCACACAGCAGAGCTGTCCATATAGCTCCCCCTCAGGCTCCGCCCCCACAGTCATTCGACCGACGGTTAGGAGGAAAAGGAGAAACCATAGGGTGCAGTGGTGACTGTAGTTTTACAAAAATAAATTTGAACCTGACTTAATTTCCAGGGCGGGCCGTGGACTGGATACACCGTAAGAGAAAGTAATTTATCAGGCAAGCATAAATTCTGTTTTCTCTTACATGGTGTATCCAGTCCACGAATTCATCCTTACTTGTGGGATACCAATACCAAAGCTTTAGGACACGGATGAAGGGAGGGAACAAGTCAGGTAACCTAAACGGAAGGCACCACTGCTTGCAAAACTTTTCTGCCAAAAATAGCCTCCAAAGAAGCAAAAGTATCGAATTTGTAAAATTTGGCAAAAGTATGCAGTGAAGACCAAGTCGCTGCCTTACAAATCTGTTCAACAGAAGCCTCATTCTTGAAAGCCCATGTGGAAGCCACAGCTCTGGTGGAATGAGTGGTAATTCGTTCAGGAGGCTGCTGTCCAGCAGTCTCATATGCCAATCGGATGATGCTTTTCAGCCAGAAGGAAAGAGAGGTAGTAGTCACTTTTTGACCTCTCATCTTACCAGAATAGACAACAAACAAGGATGATGTTTGTCTGAAATCTTTAGTTGCTTTTAAATAGAATTTTAAAGCACGAACCACATCAAGATTGTGTAACAGTCGTTCCTTCTTAGAAACTGGATTAGGGCACAGAGAAGGAACAATGATTTCCTGGTTAATATTCTTATTAGAAACCACTTTTGGAAGGAAACCAGGTTTGGTACGCAAAACAACCTTATCTGCATGGAACACCAGATAGGGTGAATTACACTGCAAAGCAGACAATTCTGAAACTCTTCGAGCAGAAGAAATAGCTACCAAAAACAAAACTTTCCAAGATAATAACAATATCTATGGAATGTAAAGGTTCAAACGGAACCCCTTGAAGAACTGAAAGAACTAAATTTAGACTCCATGGAGGAGCCACAGGTTTATAGACAGGCTTGATTCTAACTAGAGCCTGTGCAAACGCCTGAACGTCTGGTACTGCTGCCAGACGTTTGTGTAACAGGATAGACAGAGCAGATATCTGTCCCTTTAAGGAACTAGCTGACAATCCCTTCTCCAATCCTTCTTGGAGAAAAGACAATATCCTTGGAATCCTAATCTTACTCCACGAGTAACCCTTGGATTCACACCAACAAAGATATTTCCTCCATATCTTATGGTAAATTTTCCTGGTGACAGGCTTTCTGGCCTGGATCAGAGTATCTATAACTGATTCAGAGAACCCACGCTTAGCTAGAATTAAGCGTTCAATCTCCAAGCAGTCAGTTGCAGAGAAACTAGATTTGGATGCTTGAATGGACCCTGTATTAGAAGATCCTGCCTCGATGGCAGCTTCCATGGTGGAACCGATGACATGTCCACTAGGTCTGCATACCAAGTCCTGCGTGGCCACGCAGGCGCTATCAGAATTACCGAAGCCTTCTCCTGTTTAATTCTGGCTACTAGCCGAGGGAGAAGAGGAAACAGTGGAAAGACATAAGCTAGACTGAAGGACGCTACTAGAGCATCTATCAATGCCGCCTTGCGATCCCTGGACCTGGATCCGTAAAGGGGAAGTTTGGTGTTCTGACGGGACGCCATCAGATACAATTCTGGAATGCCCCATAGCTGGGTCAGCTGAGCAAAAACCTCCGGGTGGAGTTCCCACTCCCCCGGGTGAAAAGTCTGACGACTCAGAAAATCCGCCTCCCAGTTGTCTACTCCTGGGATGTGAATTGCAGATAGGTGGCAGGAGTGATCCTCCGCCCATTTGATGATCTTGGTTACTTCCTTCATCGCTAGGGAACTCTTTGTTCCTCCCTGATGATTGATGTACGCTACAGTCGTGATGTTGTCCGACTGAAATCTGATGAATTTGGCCTCCGCTAGTTGAGTCCATGCCTGGAGCGTGTTGAATATCGCTCTCAGTTCCAAAATGTTTATCGGGAGAAGAGATTCTTCCCGAGACCATAGGCCCTGAGCTTTCAGGGAGTCCCAGACCGCACCCCAGCCTAACAGACTGGCATCGGTTGTGACAATGATCCACTCCGGTCTGCGGAAGCACATTCCCTGAGACAGGTGATCCTGAGACAACCACCAGAGAAGAGAATCTCTGGTTTTCTGGTCCATTTGTATTTGAGGAGACAAATCTGCATAATCCCCATTCCACTGTTTGAGCATGCACAGTTGCAGTGGTCTGAGATGAATTCGGTCAAAAGGGACAACGTCCATTGCCGCAACCATTAATCCGATTACCTCCATGCACTGAGCTACAGAAGGTCGAGGAATGGAATGAAGAACTCGGCAAGTAGTTAAAAGCTTTGACTTCCTGACCTCTGTCAGAAATATTTTAATTTCTACCGAGTCTATTAGTGTTCCCAGGAAGGGAACCCTTGTGAGCGGGGACAGAGAACTTTTTTCTACGTTCACCTTCCACCCATGAGACCTTAGAAAGGCCAGAATAATGTCCGTATGAGCCTTGGCTCTGTGAAAAGACGACGCCTGTATTAAGATGTCGTCCAGATAAGGTGCTACTGCAATGCCCCGCGGTCTTAGTACCGCTAGAAGGGACCCTAGCACCATTGTGAAAATTCTGGGAGCGGTGGCCAACCCGAAAGGAAGGGCCACGAACTGGTAATGCGTGTCCAGAAAGGCGAACCTTAGGAACTGATGATGATCTTTGTGGATAGGAATATGTAGGTACGCATCCTTTAGATCCACGGTAGTCATATATTGACCTTCCTGGATCATCGGAAAGATTTTCCGAATGGTTTCTATTTTGAATGATGGAACTCTGTTTGTTTAGAATTTTTAGATCCAGGATTGGCCTGAAAGTTCCTTCCTTTTTGGGAACTACAAACAGGTTTGAGTAAAAGCCCAGTCCTTGTTCTGCAATTGGAACTGGATGTATCACTCCCATCTTTAGAAGATCTTCTACACAGCGTAAGAACGCCTGTTTCTTTGTCTGGTCTGAAGACAAACGAGAAATGTGGAACCTTCCCCTTGGAGAAGAGTCCTTGAATTCTAGAAGATACCCCTGAGCAACAATTTCTAATGCCCAGGGATCTGGAACATCTCTTGCCCAAGCCTGAGCAAAGAGAGAAAGTCTGCCCCCTACTAGATCCGGTCCCAGATCGGGGGCTACCCCTTCATGCTGTCTTGGTAGCAGCCGCAGGCTTCTTGGCCTGTTTACCCTTGTTCCAGCCCTGCAAAGGCTTCCAGGTTGCTTTGGGCTGGGAAGCGTTACCCTCTTGCTTTGCGGTTGCAGAGGTTGAAGCAGGTCCGCTCCTGAAGTTGCGAAAGGAGCGAAAAACAGAATTTATGCTTACCTGATAAATTACTTTCTCCAACGGTGTGTCCGGTCCACGGCGTCATCCATTACTTGTGGGAAATGTTCTCCCCCACAGGGAAAGGCAAGGAGAGCACACAGCAAGAGCTGTCCATATAGCTCCCCCTCAGGCTCCGCCCCCCAGTCATTCGACCGACGGTTAGGAGAAAAAGGAGAAACTATAGGGTGCCGTAGTGACTGTAGTGTATAAAGAAAAAAAATTTCAACCTGATTAAAAAAAAACAGGGCGGGCCGTGGACCGGACACACCGTTGGAGAAAGTAATTTATCAGGTAAGCATAAATTCTGTTTTCTCCAACATTGGTGTGTCCGGTCCACGGCGTCATCCATTACTTGTGGGAAACAATACCAAAGCTTTAGGACACGGATGAAGGGAGGGAGCAAATCAGGTTACCTAAACAGAAGGCACCACGGCTTCTCCCAAAAACAGCCTCCGAAGAAGCAAAAATATCAAATTTGTAGAATTTGGCAAAAGTGTGCAGAGAAGTCCAAGTCGCTGCCTTACATATCTGGTCAACAGAAGCCTCGTTCTTATAGGCCCATGTGGAAGCCACAGCCCTAGTAGAGTGAGCTGTGATACGGTCAGGAGGCTGCCGTCCAGCAGTCTCATAAGCCAAGCGGATAATGCTTTTCAGCCAGAAAGAGAGAGAGGTAGCAGTAGCTTTTTGACCTCTCCTCTTACCAGAGTAAACGACAAACAAGGATGAGGTTTGTCTAAAATCTTTTGTTGCTTCTAAATAGAACTTTAAAGCACGAACAACATCTAAATTGTGTAATAAACGTTCCTTCTTTGAAACTGGATTCGGACACAAAGAAGGAACAACTATTTCCTGGTTGATGTTCTCGTTGGAAACAACTTTTGGAAGAAAACCAGGCTTAGTACGCAAAACAACCTTGTCTGAATGGAACATCAGATAGGGTGGATCACACTGCAAAGCAGATAATTCAGAAACTCTTCTAGCAGAAGAAATAGCAACCAAAAACAGAACTTTCCAAGATAGTAACTTAATATCTATGGAATGTAAAGGTTCAAACGGAACCCCTTGAAGAACTGAAAGAACTAAATTTAGACTCCAAGGAGGAGTCATGGGTCTGTAAACAGGCTTGATTCTAACCAAAGCCTGAACAAAAGTTTGTACATCTGGCAAAGTCGTTTGTGCAACAAGACGGATAATGCAGAAATCTGTCCTTTTGGAGAACTAGCTGACAATCCTTTATCCAAACCTTCTTGGAGAAAGGAGAGAATCTTTGGAATTTTAATCTTACTCCAGGAGAATCCTTTGGATTCACACCAACAGATATATTTTTTCCATATTTTATGGTAAATCCTTCTAGTCACAGGTTTTCTGGCTTGGACCAGAGTATCAATCATAGAATTTGAAAACCCACGCTTGGATAAAATCAAGCGTTCAATTTCCAAGCAGTCAGCTGCAGAGAAACTAGATTGGGATGTTCGAATGGACCTTGTACTAGAAGGTCCTGTCTCAAAGGTAGCTTCCATGGTGGAGCCGATGACATATTCACCAGGTCTGCATACCAAGTCCTGCGTGGCCACGCAGGAGCTATCAGAATCACAGAGGCCTTCTCCTGTTTGATCCTGGCTATGAGCCTGGGGAGGAGAGGAAATGGTGGAAACACATATGCTAGGTTGAACGACCAAGGCGCCACTAATGCATCCACTAGAGTCGCCTTGGGATCCCTGGATCTGGACCCGTAGCAAGGAATCTTGAAGTTCTGACGGGACGCCATTAGATCCATGTCTGGAATGCCCCATAATTGGGTTAACTGAGCAAAGACCTCCGGATGGAGTTCCCACTCCCCCGGATGGAAAGTCTGACGACTCAAATAGTCCGCCTCCCAGTTGTCTACTCCTGGGATGTGAATAGCAGATAGATGGCAGGAGTGATTCTCTGCCCATTGGATTATCTTGGTTACTTCCTTCATCGCTAGGGAACTCTTTGTTCCCCCCTGATGATTGATGTACGCAACAGTCGTTATGTTGTCCGACTGAAATCTTATGAACCTGGCTTCCGCTAGCTGAGGCCAAGCCAGGAGCGCATTGAATATAGCTCTTAGTTCCAAAATGTTTATCGGGAGAAGCGACTCTTCCCGCGACCATAGGCCCTGAGCTTTCAGAGAGTCCCAGACCGCGCCCCAAGAGGCTGGCGTCGGTCGTGACGATGACCCACTCCGGTCTGCGGAAACTCATTCCCTGAGACAGGTGATCCTGGGTCAACCACCAGAGAAGTGAGTCCCTGGTTACCTGGTCTACTTGAATTTGGGGAGACAAGTCTGTATAGTCCCCATTCCACTGATTGAGCATGCACAGCTGTAATGGTCTTAGATGAATTCATTCGAGCAAAAGGAACCACATCCATTGCTGCGACCATTAGTCCTATTACTTCCATGCATTGAGCTATGGAGGGTTGAGGAATAGAGTGAAGAACTCGACAAGCTTTTAGAAGCTTTGTCTTTCTGACGTCTGTGAGAAAGATCTTCATTTCCACAGAATCTATTATTGTTCCCAGAAAAGGAACCCTTGTGGACGGTGACAGTGAACTTTTTTCTATGTTCACTTTCCACCCGTGAGATCTGAGAAAAGCCAACACAATGTCTGTATGAGCCCTCGCTTTGGAAAGAGACGACGCTTGGATTAGGATGTCGTCTAGATAAGGTGCTACAGCGATGCCCCTCGGTCTTAGGACCGCTAGAAGGGACCCTAGCACCTTTGTGAAGATTCTGGGAGCGGTGGCTAAACCGAATGGAAGAGCCACAAACTGGTAATGTTTGTCCAGAAAGGCGAACCTCAGGAACTGATGATGAGATTTGTGGATTGGGATATGCAGATACGCATCCTTCAGATCCACGGTAGTCAAAAATTGACCCTGCTGGATTGTTGGTAAGATTGTCCGAATGGTTTCCATCTTGAAGGATGGAACTCTGAGGAACTTGTTTAATATCTTTAAATCCAGAATTGGCCTGAAAGTTCCCTCTTTTTTGGGAACCACAAACAGGTTTGAGTAAAAACCCTAGACCTTGTTCCCCGGAGGGGACTGGGTTTATCACTCCCATCTTTGATAGGTCTCTTACACAATGTAAGAATGCCTGTTTCTTTATCTGGTCTGAAGATAAGCGAGACAGGTGGAACCTTCCCTTTGGAGGAAGTCCCTTGAATTCTAACAGGTATCCCTTGGAAACTATCTCTAGTGCCCAGGGATCCAGAACATCTCTTGCCCAAGCCTGAGCGAAGAGAGATAGTCTGCCCCCTACCAGATCCGGTCCCGGATCGGGGGCTACCCCTTCATGCTGTCTTGGTAGCAGCAGCAGGTTTCTTGGTTTGTTTACCCTTGTTCCAGCCTTGCATGGGCTTCCAAGCGGGTTTGGGCTGGGCCGCGTTACCTTCTTGTCTAGCGGCAGTGGAGTTATTAGCCGGTCCGTTCCTGAAATTGCGAAAGGAACGAAAATTAGACTTGTTCTTAGCCTTAAAAGGCCTATCCTGTGGGAGGGCATAGCCCTTACCCCCAGTGATGTCTGAAATAATTTCCTTCAATTCCGGCCCAAAAAGGGTCTCACCCTTGAAAGGAATATTCAGTAACTTAGTCTTGGACGACACGTCTGCCAACCAGGATTTTAGCCAAAGCGCCCTCCGCGCTACTATAGCAAAACCTGAGTTTTTCGCTGCCAATTTCGTTATTTGAAAGGCGGCATCCAATATAAAGGAATTAGCTAACTTTAATGCGTGAATTCTCTTTCTGGAGCGACCTTTCTAGTTCTTCGAACCAAAAGGACGCCGCTGAAGTGACAGTAATAACACACGTAGCTGGTTGAAGGATGAACCCTTGCTGAACAAAAATCTTTTTAAGCAATCCTTCCAATTTTTTATCCATAGGATCTTTGAAAGCGCAGCTGTCCTCTATAGGAATAGTTGGGAGCTTTGCTAGTGTTGAAACAGCTCCCTCAACCTTCGGGACCGTTTGCCATGCGTCCCTTCTAGGGTCTACTATGGGAAACATTTTCTTAAATATAGGAGGTGGGGCAAAGGGTACACCTGGCTTCTCCCACTCCTTTTCCACTATGTTCGCTACCCTCTTAGGTATTGGAAAAGCGTCGTCGTGCACTGGGACCTCTAAAAATTTGTCCAATTTGCACAACTTCTCTGGTACTACCATGGAATCACAGTCATCCAGAGTAGCTAATACCTCCTTAAGCAAAGCGAGGAGATGTTCTAGCTTAAACTTAAATGCCACTAGATCAGGTTCTGCCTGTTGAGAAATTTTTCCTGAGTCTGAAATTTCACCCTCAGACAGCCCTTCCCTCACAGCCAATTCCGATTGATGTGAGGGTAAAATAGATAAGGCATCGTCAGCGTCTGATTGTTCATCCTTTTTATCTGTATTTAAAACTGAACAATCACGCTTTCTCTGAAAAACTGGCAGTTTGGATAAAAGATTTGCTATAGAATTATCCACTACTGCCGATAATTGTTGCATAGAAATAAGCACTGGCGCGCTAGGTGTCGCCTGCGCGGGCAAAGCTGGTGTAGACACAGAAGGAGAGGATGTAGAGCTATCCCCACTACCTTCATTAGATAAATCATCTTGGGCAACATTATGAAAAATAACAGAGCTGTCCTGATGTTGTTTGGACGCCATGGCGCAATTATCACAAACACTCGAAGGGGGAACCACATTTGTCTCTATACACACAGAACATAGGTTATCTGATGGAACAGACATGTTAAACAGATTTAGGCAGGCAAACAATGCAATAAAACCGATTTTAAACAAAAACGTTACTGTCTCTTTAAATAATAAAATGACACATTTATTTCTGAATGTTCAAAAAACTATGAAGGCAATATCCGATTTTTCTGAAATTTGGACCCCAGTGTCTTAATGCTTAGAAAGTATTGCACAGCAAATATGGAGACTCTAGCTCTTAAAACAAGCAAACCGGAGCTAACTGTTGGATTTAACCGTTTTTACACACCACAATCCCAGCTACAGCCTTGCTGCAGCTTTTTACCTTCCTTAGGGGTCACCATTCACAGAAAAAAGCCTTTTGGAGTCACTTTCTGAACTACAGGACCCTCTCACATGAATCTGCATGCACTGCCTTGAAATTCAACTGCACAGCTGAAGTGCCAAAATCAGGCTTCCTCCCTCAGCACACTAGAGTGAAGGGGCCTTCCTGACTAGATTTAGGTGACTAAAACAAGCCAGATCAATAAAAAACGTTCCCAAGTGTATGTGAGCTTATAAAATATTTCAAATGGTATAATATTGTAATAAAAACCAATCGATTTAGCCCCTAACAGTGTCTACCAGCATAAAAAACAAAAAGGGGAAGCCTGTTATCTTTTTTGCTGAGGTGAAAGAAAAATGGCTTACCGTTTCCCCTGAGGGGAAAAATGACTGTCATCTAGCATTAGCCTGTGTTGTTAAAAGGAGACTAGTCATACCTGAAGCAGATGAGTCTGCAAACTGTTACCCCCAACTGAAGTTCTCTTGTTTCAACAGTCCTGCGTGGTAACAGTAATGGATTTTAGTTACTTGTGCTAAAATCATAGCCCTCTTAAACAGAAATCTTCATCACTTTTCTGTTATAGAGTAAATAGTACAAGCCAGCACTATTTTAAAATAACAAACTCTTGATAGAAGAATAAAAAACTACAACTAACACCACAAACTCCACGCCATCCCCGTGGCAGATGCTACTTGTTCAGAGCGGCAAGGAGAATGACTGGGGGGCGGAGCCAGAGGGGGAGCTATATGGACAGCTCTTGCTGTGTGCTCTCCTTGCCTTTCCCTGTGGGGGAGAACATTTCCCACAAGTAATGGATGACGCCGTGGACCGGACACACCAATGTTGGAGAAATTAGCCTTGTTTTTGGCCTTAAACGGTCTATCTTGTGGAAGGGCATGGCCCTTTCCCCCAGTGATATCCGAAATAATTTCTTTCAACTTGGGGCCGAATAGGGTCTTTCCCTTGAAAGGAATATTTAGTAATTTTGTTTTGGACGACACGTCAGCAGACCACGATTTGAGCCAAAGCGCTCTACGTGCCATAATAGCAAAACAAGAATTTTTCGCCGCTAACTTAGCTAATTGTAAAGCGGCATCTGTGATAAAAGAATTAGCCAGCTTTAGAGCATGAATTCTATCCATGACTTCGTCATATGAAGTCTCCCTCTGGAGCGACTCCTCCAGCGCCTCAAACCAAAAAGCCGCTGCAGTAGTTACAGGAATAATGCAGGCAATCGGTTGAAGAAGGAAACCTTGTTGAACAAATATTTTCTTTAGTAAACCTTCTAATTTTTTATCCATAGGATCTTTGAAAGCACAACTGTCTTCTATTGGTATGGTTGTGCGCTTGGTTAGTGTTGAAACTGCTCCCTCTACATTAGGGACCGTCTGCCACGCGTCCCGCCTGGGGTCAGTTATGGGGAACATTTTCTTAAAGATAGGGGGGGGGAACAAAAGGCACACCTGGTCTCTCCCGCTCCCTAGTCCCAATATCCGCCACCCTCTTCGGGATCGGAAATGCATCAGTGTATACAGGGACTTCTAGAAACTTGTCCATTTTACACAATTTTTCTGGGACCACCATGGGGTCACAATCATCCAGCGTAGCTAAAACCTCCTTAAGCAGTACGCGGAGGTGTTCCAGCTTAAATTTAAACGCTAAGGAATCTGATTCTGCCCGCTGAGAAACCTTTCCTGTGTCAGAAATTTCTCCCTCGGACAGTACATCCCTCACTGCCACTTCAGAGCTACATGGGCTACATTTTTAAGTGTCACTGCATGGTCTTTAAAATGTTTAGATACCTTTGCACACTTTAAACACAAATGTAAGGGGGGTACCGCCATGGCTATTAAACACATAGAACAAGGTCTATCTGTAGGCTCAGACATGTTAAACAGACTTAGACAGCACTCAAATACAGTAAAATACCATTTTTGAAAAAACGGTACTGTGCCTTTAAATAATAAAAAGCGCACACTTTTTTACTAAATCTCCAAAAATCATCCAATTTTTATGAAATTTTCACCATATGATCCTAATGCTTTGAAATGATTGCACAGTAAATTTCAAGTCAATTAACCCCTTACTGCCCAAACCGGAGCAAATTAAAGCTGGCAACCGGTTAGCAAACTACAGCACCATGCCACAGCCTCTGCTGTGGGCCTACCTTTCTTGGGGATTAGTTTTGATCGAAAATAAGCCTCTCTGAAGTCCTCAAGTAATCTCTGGACTCTTCACATGGAGCTGCATGAAGCTGTCTGTAAAATCAACTGCGCAACTGAGGCGTGAATTTCAGGCCCCCTCCCTCTTCACTCTGGAGTTGTGGGGCCTTCCCAAGATAAAATAGGTGTCTAAATATATGCCATGCTGAATAAACCCCAAAAAAGTGTTTCAAAGGTAATATAAACATATATAAATATCAGATTTTTGTAAAAAAAATAATCGATTGCCCCTTAACAGTGTCCACCAGTGTTTTGAGCCCTTTCAAATAAGCCTTCCTTCTATACTAAGTCTCAGAATATGGCTTACCTTTCCCACATGGGGATTCTTGTCAGTCTTCTAGCATTACTAAGTCTTGACTAGAAAAAATGACTGAAACATACCTTAAAGCAGTTAAGCCTGCAAACTGTTCCCCCCAACTGAAGTTTTCTGGTACTCAACAGTCCTGTGTGGGAACAGCAATGGATTTTAGTTACAACATGCTAAAATCGTTTTCCTCTCAGCAGAAATCTTCATCACTTTCTGCCACAGAGTAAATAGTACAAACCAGCACTATTTTAAAATAAACTTTTGATTGAAGAAATAAAAACTACAAATCTAACACCACATTCACTTTACCCTCCCGTGGAGATGCTACTTTTTAGAGCGGCAAAGAGAATAACTGGGGGGCGGAGCCTGAGGGGAGCTATATGGACAGCTCTGCTGTGTGCTCTCTTTGCCACTTCCTGTAGGGAATGAGAATATCCCACAAGTAAGGATGAATCCGTGGACTGGATACACCATGTAAGAGAAAATGGGTTTTATGTCCATTTAAGTGTAACAGGGCCAATTGTGTAGCCTGTGAGCATTACTATGATAAAAAAAAAACCTACAAAACAAGTAGTATCAACTAGTAATAAGTCAGTATGTGTGATTGAGACTCTTTGTAACTGCAAATCAACATTTGCGGTTTATCTTCTGCAATGTTATTGCGGTTTTCAATATATAGGACGCATGACCCGTTCCTTTAAAGTTAGATTTTTGGAAAATATAATTAAATAAATATAAAAGCTGATCTAAACACCCATAATGTTCCAGTGCACTTTAGCCACTTCCACAATAAGGATCCACAAGGATTAAAAGGAACTATTTTGGAAGTGGTTAAACAAAATAAGAGAGGAGGAAGCAGGACTTTGGACCTTTGCAAAAGGGAAACCTTTAGGATCCATAAAATGGGTACTTTAGTGCCACTAGGGCTTAATAAGGATATTGATTTAGCTGCTTTCTTGCTTTGATACTAGTATTCTTAATTAAATATATTCTTGATAGTAGTATTTGATGTTTAGGTCTATATTCACACTGGCCCTTGTTCGTATTATGTCTTATGGTATGGGTGTGCCTTCACAGGGTATTGATCTTTGTGTACCTAAGAGAAATGAATGGAGAGTGGAGATGTGTGCATATGGGTTTGCATGTGTGTGTATGTATGTGTATATATATATATATATATATATATATATATACACATATACACACACATATATCTTTCATATTAGCAAGAGTCCATGAGCTAGTGACGTATGGGATATACATATATATATATATATATCCTGTGTATATATATATATATATATATATATATATATATATATATATATATATATATATACACACAGGATATATATATATATATATATATATATATATATATATATATATATATATATATATATATATATATATATATATATATATACCCATTAATTTTGTGGTATATATGTGCGTGAATACATTTAAAAACCCATATACAGTGGAAAGAATATTCTCTAGTGTGTTTGGAAATATGTATTAAGGTGATTTTTAAATATTTCTAATTATTTTTATTTGTGCAATACTGTAATGTTTATTGTTTTTTGTTTTTAACTGTAAAAGGTGATCTGCGGGGTCCTTTTGGTTAATAATATGCACTTAAAGGTCCTTTGGAATAATTTTAGCTTACTTTTTTAGTTTTTTGTTTTTTTTTTAGTCTAATTAAAATATTTTTTTATCCTTCAGGCACATTTCGGATAATCCCTATGATCGTATATTTGGCCATTAGAGATAGACTTAGGTTTTAATATTTATAATATTTTTAATAATTTGTTTATCCTCTTTCAAAAGTCCGGATAAAAAGTGGTTTTAAAAGTAAAATTATGTTTAATAAAGTACTTTTTATTTATTGCTATTCTGTCATAAGGCAGCTTACCTAAACAAAAGCAATATGTACGCCAATACGAGTCAGTTGTAATTGTGTCTAGAATGATTGGCACAGGACCATATTTAGTGTTTAGGTAGTAGTTCTAGCCGACACACAGATTCATTCGTTGTAATCCAGCCCCCAATGACGTCAGAACTCTGACGCCCGAGCTCGTAACCAATCAGCTTCCGAGTCGGGTTAGTGGGCGTGTCGGCGTCTTTTCCGAAATTTTTATATTGCGGCTAGTATCTCCTTTCAATATTGCAGCCTCTGATGAAGAAGGTAGTATATTTTAAACCTTCGAAACGCGTTAGGTATTCTATTACCAAGTGCATTATTGATAAACTAACCGCAGATCACCTTACATTATTTGCTATACTACATCTTATGCGGGCAATTTGGAAATAATCACCTACGTATCCCTGGGAGCATTCTCTACCACGGATTGATTATACTAAAGTCTGTTTGTTACCTTATTACATTGAGGGTTCTTATATGAGTGTAAACTTCTACCATTGTCTAAGCAGTATTGTTTTAGTTCAATAAATTGTGTAAAACAGTATTGCACTATTATTGTATTCTATTTCTTACATACTGTATTACTTATTGTATTCTATTTCTTATATACTGCCTGAGACTGACAAGAGGTTTGACTGGAAGAATATAACCAGGATTGTACATATGCAAGTTGTTTGGGACCCACGCTCTATCCTTACCTCATGTTGATTGAGGGCAGTTCCTGTGAGTATATTACCATAAGGGCTGGTGTGGGTACCCCTCACTTACCGGAGTGTTTTTAACCTGTGGGACTTTCTTCTCCAACATCACGTACCCCCATTGTTTGTCTCACTGGATTGGACTGTGCCTTTTTATCATATCATATATATTTTTATCATATATTTTTAAGCCTGATATTTATTAGTTGATTCTTTAATATTTATCTTTTTTTTTTTTTTTTTAAATAGCATGCATATATTTGTTTTTGTTATCTATTTTTGCTGTTTATTCACTAACAAATATTTCATTTGTATGTGTAACTACATTGCCAATCCTTAAACATCACTTTATTCAGGATATAGCATTGGTATAGCTATATTCTTACAATAGCCTTATAAGTATCCGTTTTTAGCGCTGGAAAAAGATATTCCGTCTTTGGGGGGGACTGTGGTTAGCAGCTTTTAATTGAGGCAGAGAATATATATACTTATGTTTATTTATTTGTTTTCATTTTGAGTTTATATGATTCTATCACAACTATATAAGGAGCTCTGATAGGGTGTGCTGTGTAATACTGCACAATATATATATATAACATAATTTATGAAAGAACTTACCTGATAAATTCATTTCTTTCATATTAGCAAGAGTCCATGAGCTAGTGACGTATGGGATATACATTCCTACCAGGAGGGGCAAAGTTTCCCAAACCTCAAAATGCCTACAAATACACCCCTCACCACACCCACAAATCAGTTTAACGAATAGCCAAGAAGTGGGGTGATAAGAAAAAAGTGCGAAAGCATAAAAAATAAGGAATTGGAATAATTGTGCTTTATACAAAAAAATCATAACCACCACAAAAAGGGTGGGCCTCATGGACTCTTGCTAATATGAAAGAAATGAATTTATCAGGTAAGTTCTTACATAAATTATGTTTTCTTTCATGTAATTAACAAGAGTCCATGAGCTAGTGACGTATGGGATAATGACTACCCAAGATGTGGATCTTTCCACGCAAGAGTCACTAGAGAGGGAGGGATAAAATAAAGACAGCCAATTCCGCTGAAAAATAATCCACACCAAAAATAAAAATTAAATTTTATAATGAAAAAAACTGAAAACATAAGCAGAAGATTCAAACTGAAACAGCTGCCTGAAGTACTTTTCTACCAAAAACAGCTTCAGAAGAAGAAAACACATCAAAATGGTAGAATTTAGTAAAAGTATGCAAAGAAGACCAAGTTGCTGCTTTGCAAATCTGATCAACCGAAGCTTCATTCCTAAACGCCCAGGAAGTAGAAACTGACCTAGCAGAATGAGCTGTAATCCTTTGAGGCGGAGTTTTACCCGACTCGACATAAACATGATGAATTAAAGATTTCAACCAAGATGCCAAAGAAATGGCAGAGGCCTTCTGACCTTTCCTAGAACCGGAAAAGATAACAAATAGACTAGAAGTCTTTCGAAAATTCTTAGTAGCTTCAACATAATATTTCAAAGCTCTAACTACACCCAAAGAATGCAATGATTTCTCCTTAGAATTCTTAGGATTAGGACATAATGAAGGAAACACAATTTCTCTACTAATGTTGTTGGAATTCACAACCTTAGATAAAAATTCAAAAGATGTTCGCAACACCGCCTTATCCTGATGAAAAATCAGAAAAGGAGACTCACAAGAAAGAGCAGATAATTCAGAAACTCTTCTGGCAGAAGAGATGGCCAAAAGGAACAAAACTTTCCAAGAAAGTAATTTAATGTCCAATGAATGCAAAGGTTCAAACGGAGGAACTTGAAGAGCCCCCAGAACCAAATTCAAACTCCAAGGAGGAGAAATTGACTTAATGACAGGTTTTATACGAACCAAAGCTTGTACAAAACAATGAATATCAGGAAGATTAGCAATCTTTCTGTGAAAAAGAACAGAAAGAGCAGAGATTTGTCCTTTCAAGGAACTTGCAGACAAACCTTTCTCCAAACCATCCTGAAGAAACTGTAAAATTCTCGGAATTCTAAAAGAATGCCAGGAAAAATGATGAGAAAGACACCAAGAAATATAAGTCTTCCAGACTCTATAATATATCTCCCTAGATACAGATTTACGAGCCTGTAACATAGTATTAATCACAGAGTCAGAGAAACCTCTTTGACTAAGAATCAAGCGTTCAATCTCCATACCTTTAAATTTAAGGATTTGAGATCCTGATGGAAAAAAGGACCTTGCGACAGAAGGTCTGGTCTTAACGGAAGAGTCCACGGTTGGCAAAATGCCATCCGGACAAGATCCGCATACCAAAACCTGTGAGGCCATGCTGGAGCTACCAGCAGAACAAACCAGCATTCCTTCAGAATCTTGGAGATCACTCTTGGAAGAAGAACTAGAGGCGGAAAGATATAAGCAGGATGATACTTCCAAGGAAGTGACAATGCATCCACTGCTTCCGCTTGAGGATCCCTGGATCTGGACTGATACCTGGGAAATTTCTTGTTTAGATGAGAGGCCATCAGATCTATTTCTGGAAGTCCCCACATTTGGACAATCTGAAGAAATACCTCTGGGTGAAGAGACCATTCGCCCGGATGCAACGTTTGGCGACTGAGATAATCCGCTTCCCAATTGTCTATACCTGGGATATGAACCGCAGAAACTAGACAGGAGCTGGATTCCGCCCAAACCAGAATTCGAGATACTTCTTTCATAGCCAGAGGGCTGTGAGTCCCTCCTTGATGATTGATGTATGCCACAGATGTGACATTGTCTGTCTGAAAACAAATGAACGATTCTCTCTTTAGAAGAGGCCAAGACTGAAGAGCTCTGAAAATTGCACGGAGTTCCAAAATATTGATCGGTAATCTCACCTCCTGAGATTCCCAAACCCCTTGTGCCGTCAGAGACCCCCACACAGCTCCCCAACCTGTAAGACTTGCATCTGTTGAAATTACAGTCCAGGTCGGAAGAACAAAAGAAGCCCCCTGAACTAAACGATGGTGATCTGTCCACCACGTCAGAGAGTGTTGTACAATCGGTTTTAAAGATATTAATTGAGATATCTTTGTGTAATCCCTGCACCACTGGTTCAGCATACAGAGCTGAAGAGGTCGCATGTGAAAACGAGCAAAGGGGATCGCGTCCGATGCAGCAGTCATAAGACCTAGAATTTCCATGCATAAGGCTACCGAAGGGAATGATTGTGACTGAAGGTTTCGACAAGCTGATATCAATTTTAGACGTCTCTTGTCTGTCAAAGATAGAGTCATGGACACTGAATCTATTTGGAAACCCAAAAAGGTTACCCTTGTCTGAGGAATCAATTAACTTTTTAGTAAATTGATCCTCCAACCATGATCTTGAAGAAACAACACAAGTCGATTCGTATGAGATTCTGCTAAATGTGAAGACTGAGCAAGTACCAAGATATCGTCCAAATAAGGAAATACCACAATACCCTGTTCTCTGATTACAGACAGAAGGGCACCGAGAACCTTTGTAAAAATTCTTGGAGCTGTTGCTAGGCCAAACGGCAGAGCCACAAACTGGTAATGCTTGTCTAGGAACGAGAATCTCAGAAACTGATAGTGATCTGGATGAATCAAAATATGCAGATATGCATCCTGTAAATCTATTGTAGACATGTAATGCCCTTGCTGAACAAAAGGCAGGATAGTCCTTACAGTTACCATTTTGAATGTTGGTATCCTTACATAACGATTCAATATTTTTAGATCCAGAACTGGTCTGAAGGAATTCTCCTTCTTTGGTACAATGAAGAGATTTGAATAAAACCCCAGCCCCTGTTCCAGAACTGGAACTGGCATAATTACTCCAGCCAACTCTAGATCTGAAACACATTTCAGAAATGCTTGAGCCTTCGCTGGATTTACTGGGACACGGGAAAGAAAAAATCTCTTTGCAGGAGGCCTTATCTTGAAGCCAATTCTGTACCCTTCTGAAACAATATTCTGAATCCAAAGATTGTGAACGGAATTGATCCAAATTCCTTTGAAAAAACGTAATCTGCCCCCTACCAGCTGAGCTGGAATGAGGGCCGCACCTTCATGTGGACTTAGGAGCTGGCTTTGATTTTCTAAAAGGCTTGGATTTATTCCAGACTGCAGATGGTTTCCAAACTGATACCGCTCCTGAGGATGAAGGATCAGGCTTTTGTTCCTTGTTGTGACGAAAGGAACGAAAACGATTATTAGACCTAAATTTACCTTTAGATTTTTTATCCTGTGGTAAAAAAGTTCCTTTCCCTCCAGTAACAGTTGAGATAATAGAATCCAACTGAGAACCAAATAATTTATTACCCTGGAAAGAAAGGGAAAGCAGAGTAGACTTAGAAGACATATCAGCATTCCAAGTTTTAAGCCATAAAGCTCTTCTAGCTAAAATAGCTAGAGACATATACCTGACATCAACTCTAATGATATCAAAGATAGCATCACAAATAAAATTATTAGCATGTTGAAGAAGAATGATAATGCTATGAGAATTATGATCTGTTACTTGTTGCGCTAAAGCTTCCAACCAAAAAGTTGAAGCTGCAGCAACATCCGCCAAAGATATAGCAGGTCTAAGATGATTACCTGAACACAAGTAAGCTTTTCTTAGAAAGGATTCAATTTTCCTATCTAAAGGATCCTTAAAGGAAGTACCATCTGCTGTAGGAATGGTAGTACGCTTAGCAAGAGTAGAGACAGCCCCATCAACCTTAGGGATTTTGTCCCAAAATTCTAATCTGTCAGATGGCACAGGATATAATTGCTTAAAACGTTTAGAAGGAGTAAATGAATTACCCAAATTATTCCATTCCCTGGAAATTACTTCAGAAATAGCACCAGGAACAGGAAAAACTTCTGGAATAACTACAGGAGATTTAAAAACCTTATCTAAACGTTTAGATTTAGTATCAAGAGGACCAGAATCCTCAATTTCTAATGCAATTAGGACTTCTTTAAGTAAAGAACGAATAAATTCCATTTTAAATAAATATGAAGATTTATCAGCATCAACCTCTGAGACAGAATCCTCTGAACCAGAAGAACCATTATCAGAATCAGAATGATGATGTTCATTTAAAAATTCATCTGAAAAATGAGAAGTTTTAAAAGACTTTTTACGTTTACTAGAAGGAGGAATAACAGACATAGCCTTCTTAATGGATTTAGAAACAAAATCTCTTATGTTATCAGGAACACTCTGAGTATTAGATGTTGATGGAACAGCAACAGGTAATGGAACTTTACTAAAGGAAATATTATCTGCATTAACAAGTTTGTCATGACATTCAATACAAACAACAGCTGGAGGAACAGCTACCAAAAGTTTACAGCAGATACACTTAGCTTTGGTAGCTCCAGCACCAGGCAGCGATTTTCCAGAAGTATCTTCTGACTCAGCTTCAACATGGGACATCTTGCAATATGTAATAGAAAAAACAACATATAAAGCAAAATTGATCAAATTCCTTAAATGACAGTTTCAGGGATGGGAAAAAATGCCAGTGAACAAGCTTTTAGCAACCAGAAGCAATAAAAAATGAGACTTAAATAATGTGGAGACAAAAGTGACGCCCATATTTTTTTAGCGCCAAATAAGACGCCCACATTATTTGGCGCCTAAATGCTTTTGGCGCCAAAAATGATGCCACATCCGGAACGCCAACATTTTTGGCGCAAAAGAACGTAAAAAATGACACAACCTCCGGCGACACGTATGACGCCGGAAACAGAAAAAAAATGTTTGCGCCAAAAAAAGTCCGCGCCAAGAATGACGCAATAAAATGAAGCATTTTCAGCCCCCGCGAGCCTAACAGCCCACAGGGAAAAGTCAAATTTTAAGGTAAGAAAAAAATTGTTTTATTCAAATGCATTATCCCAAATATGAAACTGACTGTCTGAAAATAAGGAATGTTGAACATCCTGAGTCAAGGCAAATAAATGTTTGAATACATATATTTAGAACTTTATAAAAAAGTGCCCAACCATAGCTTAGAGTGTCACAGAAAATAAGACTTACTTACCTCAGGACATCTACATGTTGTAGAAAGCCAAACCAGTACTGAAACGAAAATCAGCAGAGGTAATGGTATATATATAAGAGTATATCGTCGATCTGAAAAGGGAGGTAAGAGATGAATCTCTACGACCGATAACAGAGAACCTATGAAATAGACCCCGTAGAAGGAGATCATTGAATTCAAATAGGCAATACTCTCCTCACATCCCTCTGACATTCACTGCACGCTGAGAGGAAAACCGGGCTCCAACCTGCTGCGGAGCGCATATCAACGTAGAATCTAGCACAAACTTACTTCACCACCTCCATAGGAGGCAAAGTTTGTAAAACTGATTTGTGGGTGTGGTGAGGGGTGTATTTGTAGGCATTTTGAGGTTTGGGAAACTTTGCCCCTCCTGGTAGGAATGTATATCCCATACGTCACTAGCTCATGGACTCTTGCTAATTACATGAAAGAAATA
This sequence comes from Bombina bombina, assembly GCF_027579735.1. Lineage (NCBI taxonomy): Eukaryota > Metazoa > Chordata > Amphibia > Anura > Bombinatoridae > Bombina > Bombina bombina. The sequence continues at coordinate 503,506,168 of NC_069504.1, forward strand.
TATATATATATATATATATATATATATATATATATATATATATATATATATATATATATACCCTTTTTTCTATTTTTTTCATTTTTTTGGACCCATTATTATATGCTTCTTATATAGAGGTTATTTTATCCTGTCTTTGCCAGTATCAGTATTATTATTTTACCTGGTATTTATATTATATTTTATTGTGTGATCCCGTGTTGCGCTCGATAGGCTCCAAAGTTTATAGCTCTTCTTGTCAGTGATATATTCTATTTTGTGTGCGTATATATATATATATATATATATATATATTTATATATGTGTCTGTGCTGTGTACATACATCATACGAACAGATTGCGACATAGGTAATTATAATAAATATCACACATAGCGTATAGCGCCCTCTTTTTTTAAACAATTCCTTCTTCCTGAGAGAAAGTTTTAAATTCTGTTTTGTCAAAGCTAAAAATTAGACTCATCAGAGAAGATAACCTGCAATCGGGCCGATTTATGTTTGTGGAGGACCCATTAGTATTGTGTTGTTTAACCCTTTCCTGCTGGGGTTAAAGTGTCTACATCGGAACAACTGTTGCGATGTAGACAAATTGAAATCACGCAATTGTGCACACGATCGAGAGATTTCAATTATTGGATCGGGTCTGGGGGGGCATCCCTATAACCCTAGGAACGCCCTCCAGACCGCAATCAAATCCAGGAAGCGCAGTAGGCTTCAGGACAGCCGTTGGCAATGACGTTCTATTCTGTCATAACGGTGTTAAAAGGTTAAAAATTAATATGAACTTTTCTTTGCATTATTCGAGGTCTGAAAACAGTGCATCTTATTTTGTTATTTTGACCAGTGGTAATTTTCTGCAAATAAATGCTCTAAATTACATTTTTATTTGGCAGAAATGTAGTCAGTAGTTTATAGAATCAAACAAAAATGTTAATTTTACTCAAACACATACCTATAAAAAAAAAATTTTTTTTACTTGTATATAATCAACAAGCAATGTTTAGACAACACATATTATCTGGCCTCTACAACTGACAATATCAGCTTGTGTACCTGGTACAATGATGTAACTGTGTTATTGTACAGGCCCAGATACAAGATCTCCAGCTTCCACTCTACTACACCTTTGTGTACACACAATTTCTGTTGAAAAGGGAATACTGCTAATAATAAAGTTATGAAAAATCCCTCCATGTTTCAGACTGATTATTCTGTTTGGGCCACACAACACACTGCGGCTTTAGGTTGGACAAGGGTTGCATAAAACACACAACCTTAGTGTACACTAAAGAACATTGTCATAAATAAACTGCTTTGTACTGATAAGAGCAGGTAATGTTTGGGTTTACTGCCCAACTAAACTTTTTAAAGTTGATAAAATGAGTGAACTTTCACATGCCCGAGGCACCACGACTGTACCAGCAGCAGAGCTCAGTTTATTTTAACTCTGCTTATATCACTAAATGAAGAATGAAGTGCAACTTATCAAAAACAAACTATTCTATCTAGAAGATTGGTTTATTTTGTTTAAAGGGATATTAAATGATTTGTCTCCATTGCATTTATTTCAGTATGTATTACAGGCTTAAAATGCTTCAGTATCTCTACTGGAAACAAGCACCTGCAGAGGCACACGTTCAGTAACTGACAAGGGCTCCACCTATACAGCCTCTCATTTCCTAAAACTGCAGACGTCTAAAAAAATAATAAAAAAAAAAAACCATAAATGGAAGGTGGCCATAGGGCTTCCAGTAACATACAAGCATATAAGTCAAGATTGGCACTTTGTACACAAGACACTTGGCATTCTTGGAGCCCAGACTGGCACTAATTAGGTAGTATACACCATGCACCCCAATCAGCAACTCCCTGAGACTGGCACATGGGGATGTATGTAGTGCCAATCTCCATGATGTTACAATAAAGAAAAGTTTTCTATGCTAATCTGAAAACAAATTAAGTCTACCCCCTTTCTCAACCTGATAAATTCAATGCCCCCCCCCCCCACCGGCAATGAAAATGTTAATCAGAAAACAGTATTCTCTATCCATCTGCAGAAGCTGTGACACAGCTAAACTAGGTAATGTGCATTATCTAGATTTCTTTATTCATGAGTCGCGGAAAACCTTTGTGTTCCTTGTATCTGCGACAGTGATTAGTAATGAGCTAAATAAACGCCAATTCACGATAATTCTAATGATCCCCAAAAAAGACCAAAAACAGAGGACGAGTATCAAAGAAGATTAAATGGACATAACAGTGCAGCAGCAAGATGCTCTAATGCACTAGAGGTCTTTAGGATTGCACTTCTGAACTCATCTATCAGTTACACATGTGGATAAAGCCCATTCGTTTCTGCTCCTGAGCTGGACATGGTAAGTGATTGGCAGCTATGTAGATATGCCATTCTCGATTGGCTCACTTGCCCTTCTCTAGCTCAGGAGTGGAAGTCAATTGCTGCTCTGGAACAGAGCTATGTGTTTACCCCTTTATGGGCGTTAAACATATAGAGGCATGCAGCAGTATAATAGTATAGCGTTCTAGAGCTACGGAATCTGTTGGCGCTCTGCAAATAACCGATGATAATAATAATAATAATAATAATAGCATCGCACTTTACAGCATTTTACTATTAGTTTTATATTTCTTTAAAGGGACGTGAAACCCAAATTGTTTATTTCATGATTTAGATAGAACATGCAATTTAAAACAACTTTTTAAATTTACTTCTGTTATCAAATGTTCTTCATTCTCTTGGTATCTTTTGTAGAAAGTCAGAGAGGGAAGCTCAGGGGCATGCATGTGTGTAGAGCCCTCTACGGCAGCAAGAATGTTGGCATTTTGCAAGAGCACTAGAAGGTAGCACTATTTCCTGCCATGTAGTGCTTCAGACACCTACCTAGGTAACTCTTCAACAAAGAATATCATAGGAACAAAGCAAATTTGCTAATAGAAGTAAACTGGATACTCTGTCTGAATCATAAAATAAAGGTTTTGGGTTTCATATCTCTTTAAACAAATCAATCAATCATGTAACATTTATCAAAGGTTACCAAAAAAATATTTAGAAATGAGAAGCCAGAGAGAATCCCCATTCAAATGCCCTACCAACAAGATCAACTTCAGTAAGACACTAAATTCAATGTAAAACACAGAGAGGGAGCCAGTCTGGGAGGGTTGTACATTTTAGGCTTTCACTACTCATGATCACTGTGGGACATAAAGTACAACCTCTTCATTTCTCATAAGACGGAATAGTGCAAGCAAGAAAAATATGGCACTGGTTTCTGGAAACGCAAACTAATAAATTCTATACACTTGTAATTTAAAAGGAGCTTACAAAATCTTAAATGGTCAACCTATGCATTTCATTAGTCCAAAATGACCCAATACACACACTTTTGGCTACAATTATTATCTAGGGTTAACTAAGCACTATTTAGAACAGATAATTATACCTCTGCCAGGTGTACTAGCAATGCTCTGCAATGTAAACATAATGATTTCACCACTCATACTTACAGTGTGCTCTCTTCCATATCCACTTTTTACTATGCTTCAGTAGCTACATAAAGCTGATGCGTAAGAAGGCACTTTGCATATGACTCAAAGAGACTGTAAGGCAGGAGGTTAAAGGGACATGAAAGTTAAATGGTTCAGCTCGAGCATGTAATGTTAAGATATTTTTTCAATGTACTTATATTATGAAATTAACTTTGTTCTCATGAAATCCTTTATTAAAAAGCATAGCTAGGTAGGCTCAGGTGCAGGGATACAAACTACAGGAAGCTTGCTGGTGATTGGTGGCTACATATGACTAGTCATTGGCTCTCCAAACGTGTTCATCGAGGTTCCAATGCTGCATTGTGAATCTGGGACTGACATAACCTATGTGTTTAACCCCTTTGCATTTCTGCAATGCTCTCAGTTATTCCAGACCAGGGGTATCACAAAGTGTGAGGTTGCCCCCCCTGTGGGGCCCTAGGGCATATAAGGGGAGGCACAGGAGGACACACTACACTGTCCTATGGAAACTGCACGCAACAAGCTGACTTTGGCAAAACATAGAATGTTAAGATCAGACAATGACACTTGCAATTTTGTGCTGGAATAAGGCAAAGGGTGGGACGTAGGCAGAAGAAAAGCATTGAAGTCAAAGTCGCTCAGTAACCTGCGTTTAACTCAGGATTGTTAACTGAAATGGTAGGGAAGCCCTATTTTGGTTGAGCAGAATAAGACCTTGAGAGCTGTGTGTGTGAACCCTGGATCTGATGTAAAATCCCCAAATTAAAAATAAACACAGCTAAGCAAGGTCTATTTGATTTAAAATCACAAGTTAGTAAGACTTGATTTAAACCATGGCATTCATTTTTAGAATAACAACTTGTGAGATTATTGTTCCAGTTAGATCAGATAATTACTGATTTGGTTACATTTCATAAGAAATACATAGATAGATAATTATGAAATTATTGGGAGGTGAACGATCTCCAGTTTAATAGGTTAAATCATTCATATATGATCAACTTTTCAGCTGTATATTGGGAGGAGTAAAATAATCATAACCTCAATAATAACAATTTAAATATTTGTATCTATCCATCCCGCTCAAAAAAATATATATTTATTGTTCTCCTTGAAACTTAGTAAGGGGTTGATTCTGTGTACAGCGATTTCAGGGGAACAATGGGATTAAAAGGGACAGTAAAGGAAAAAATTAAACTTTCATGATTAAGATAGAAGATGCAATTTTAAACAACTTTCCACTTTACTTCTATTATCTAATTTGTGTCATTCTCTTGGTATCCTTTTGTTGAAAAGCATGCCTTGGTAGGCTCAAGAGCAGCAATACAATACTGGTAGCTAGCTGATGATTGTTGGCTGGACATATATGCCTTTTGTCATTGGCTCACCCGATGTGTTTAGCTAGCTCCAAGTATTGCATTTGTGCTCCTTCAACAAAGGATACCAATAGAATAAAGTAAAGTTGATAAATAAATCAGAGTGTTGTTTTAAATGATATGCTCTATCTGAATCATGAAAGATGTGTGTTTATGTCCTTTTATTTTATATTTCTCAACCTTCTATTCATTGGTCTTCTTGAATCTTAGCACTTTTAGCCAATTAGTACTGTGTCCTACACAAGTCCACTGGAGAGAGCACAATGGTATCTATAGGGCACACATGAATTAGAATTCTCTTGTGAAAAGCTAATAAAAAAAATGTGATCAGAGGCTGTCTGTAGTGGCTTAGAAACAGGCAGAAATTTAGAGATTTAAATGTTATAAAGTAGGGCTGCACGATTAATCGCGAGAGTACGCAATTTATAACCTCGCCCACTATGATGTCACCTATGACATACAGGAGGGCCCCGCGGCGGCCACATGTGGGTAAGCAGGGGTTCCTTCCAGCGGCAGCAGCTTCTAAATAGCACTCCAAAAAAGCTGTGATGTCACCAGAGGCACAGGCAGTTAACCCCAGTCCGGAATTGGTGCAAGAAACAAGGGGGAATACAAACAAAAAGTAATACAACACATAGAGACACCCAGCACTCACCAGCTAGCTCACAGCTAAGATAAAATCACAACTGGAAAGGTTAGTTACCGCATCTGGCCAAATGGGAAAAGCTCAGGCACCACGTCAAGGTCCTTTCCACTGCCTGAGTCCCTAACACAGCCACACCATGCGAGCTCACAAAGCCAAACAAACTGGGGTTAACTGCCTGTGGCTCTGGTGACATCACAGCTTTTTTGGAGTGCTAGTTAGCACCCAGGGCTGGGATTTTGCTGAGTCACTGGATGTGTACCTGGTCCGGTCTTGGAGTGCAGTTCCCTTCCGTGTTATTTATATACACATATATGTAACACACAGAGAAAGTCCAGCACTCACTTACAAGCTGAGAGCTTGTGCGTGAGTGCTGGACTTTCTCTGTGTGTTGTATTAACTTGTTTTGTAATTTTCCCTGTGGTTCTTGCACCTAGACCTGTCTGGGGTTAACTGCTATATATATATATATATATATATATATATATATATATATATATATATATATATATATATATATATATATATATATATATATATATTTATTTATTTTCAGGGGATGATTTCCCTGAAAACGTTCCATTAAAACAGACTTTTGTTTACTTTAAAAAGACCTACAAGTGCATTTTTCTTGGAGGATTATATGTGTGTGTGTGTATAATAAAATGCACTTGCAGGTCTTTTTAAAGTAAACAAAAATCTCTTTTAATGGAATGTTTTCAGGGAAATCATCCCCTTCATCAGCAGGGGATGATTTCCCTGAAAACGTTCCATTAAAACAGATTTTTGTTTACTTTAAAAAGACCTGCAAGTGCATTTTTCTTGAAGGATTATTCATTAAATTTCTTTTGCTCTCCCCCCTCTCTTTTGCTGTCTCTCTCCCCTCTCTTTTGCTCTCTCTATCCCCCCTCTCTTTTGCTCTCTCTATCCCCCCTCTCTTTTGCTCTCTCTATCCCCCCTCTCTTTTGCTCTCTCTATCCCCCCTCTCTTTTGCTCTCTCTATCCCCCCTCTCTTTTGCTCTCTCTATCCCCCCTCTCTTTTGCTCTCTCTATCCCCCCTCTCATGTTGCTGCTGTTCAGAAAGAGTTTTGTGACCTAGGTCAGTGATTTTTAACCTTTTTTTTGCCGTGGCACACTTTTTTACATTAAAAAATCCTGTGGCACACCACCATCCCAAAATGTAAAAAAAATCACACATTGTAGCCTAATACAACATATATATATATACACATACACACAAACACACACATACTGTATGTATTGTGCTGTTATGCCATGCCTCCTACAAACTACCCCTGCACTGGGAGTAAAAAACAAGCAAAGTTTAAAATATATGTCACACTGTTGTCAGTCTGCCGTGGCACACCTGAGGATCTCTCACGGCACACTAGGGTGCCATGGCACACTGGTTGAAAAACACTGACCTAGGTAATCATTTAGAGACTGTGGCATCAACTCTATCATTTTCTGCTATTTTACCTGTGTATGACAAGGAAGCAGGAAAGATGGAGCGGATAACAACATTTAATTCTTGGTTAGATAAGTGGTGCAGGGAACGAGGATTTGGTTTTATTGGCCATTATAGCTCTGTTTGGAAAGATACTAGGTTATTTAGGAGAGATGGCTTGCATTTGGATGCTAAAGGAACAGAGTATCTGGGAGAGGAGTTCAAATACTTTATTAGAAATCATTTAAACTAATAAAGGGGGGTAGCATTAATATATCCACCTGCCCCCCACAGCATGCCAAAACTGTTAGTCCAAGTAACAATTCTAGAAATTCTAGTAGAAAAATTCTTCGTGCCATGAGCACAAATGCTCGCAGCTTAGGAAATAAATTACCTGAACTCATTTCAATAATGACTAGGGACAACTTGGATTTAGTAGCTATAACAGAAACATGGTACAATGATTTGCATGACTGGGACATAGTCATACCTGGATACAGGTTATTTAAAAAGAACAGAGTAGGAAAGAAAGGTGGAGGAGTTGCTTTGTATGTAAATGAAAATATAAAGGTTACTGAAATTGTAGGAACAAATGATGAGGTGGAAAGTATTTGGGTGACTTTGGAAATTGGAGATAAAAATGTTTTTAGAATAGCGGTTGTATATAGGCCTCCATTGCAGGATGAAAAACTGGACAATCTGTTATTAGATGAAATAACCAAAATGACCATGAAGGGTAAGGTTATAGTACTGGGGGACTTTAATTTGCCAGATATAGACTGGAAGATTCCTTCTGCTAGATCGGCTAGAAGCAGGTATATTCTTGAATCTCTGCTAGGGGAATCACTTGAACAATTAGTCAAGGAACCAACTCGTAAGGAAGCTATATTAGATCTAATACTTACAAACAGTGATACAGTTTCAGATGTGTCTGTAGGTGAGAACTTAGGATCCAGTGATCATCAATCTGTTTGGTTTAGTATTCATGTTCAGGAACTGTCCACCCAGACTAAAACAAAAGTTTTAGACTTTAGGACGGCAGATTTTTCATTAATGGGAGAATACCTAAAGAACTATTTAAAGGGGAAAACTCTTATTACAGGGGTTCAAGAACAGTGGGAATTTGTGAAAGGTGCCATTTTAGATGCAACCGCACACTGTATTAGACATGTCTGTAAAAGTAAAAGAAAGCGGAAACCAATTTGGTTTTCCAAAGAAGTAGCACATGCTGTAAAGACAAAAAAGATAGCTTATAAAAATTACAGACACACACAAGCAGATGATGATATGAAAATATGGAGACTCCAACAAAAAAAAAAGACTAAGCAGTTAATTAGGAAGGTTAAAGCTCATGCAGAAGAGAAGATAGTACAGTCAGTAAAACATGGGGACAAAACATTCTTTAGATATATCAGTGAAAGAAGAAAAAATAAGGTAGGAATAATAAAATTGAAATCAGTTGATGGTAGAATAATAGAAGGAGATAAGCAGATTGCAGACTGTCTCAATGATTACTTCTGTTGTGTTTTCACTAAAGATTGTGAAGATACAATGTCTACATTAAGGGATGTTACGCAAAATAGAAACAAGCTTAACAGTAATCTTTTTACAGAGGATGAGGTTTTGTTAGCATTATCAAAAATAAATGTTACAAAGGCAGTGGGTCCTAATAATATTCATCCAAGGGTTTTAAAAGAACTTCGATCAGTGCTAACTGTCCCATTAACTGATCTGTTTAATCAGTCACTATTAACAGGAGCTGTCCCAGATGATTGGAGAATAGCAAATGTAATACCTCTTCATAAAAAGGGCAGTAGAGAAGAATCTGGCAACTACAGGCCAGTTAGTTTAACTTCAGTAGTAGGGAAATTAATGGAAAGCCTCTTAAAAGAAAGAATTATGACTTACATAAAGACAAACAATTTAGAGGACCAAAATCAGCATGGTTTTACTTCAGGGAGATCATGTCAGACTAATCTAATTGACTTCTTTGATTATGTAACAAAAGTATTAGACAAGGGAGGAGCAGTTGATGTAGCATATCTAGATTTCAGCAAAGCATTTGACACCGTCCCACACAATAAACTTATTCACAAACTATATCTCCTTGGTCTAGATTCAAAAATTGTGAACTGGGTGGAATGCTGGCTTAAGGACAGAAAAACAAAGTGTCTTAGTAAATGGAGTTCATTCAGCAGAGGGGGCTGTTACTAGTGGTGTTCCTCAGGGGTCAGTTCTGGGGCCTGTTTTGTTTAACATATTTATCTGCGATATCAGCAAAGGGCTACAGGGGAAAGTATGTCTCTTTGCAGATGATACAAAAATTTGCAACAGATTGGATGTTCCAGGGGGGGTAGACAAAATGAGAAGTGATATACAACAATTGGAGGATTGGACAAACGACTGGGGTCTAAAGTTTAACACAGCAAAGTGTAAAATAATGCATTTAGGGAAGAAAAATCCAAATGTTAATTACAGACTCAATGACACTTTACCGACTGTTACAGACGAGGAACAGGACTTGGGAATTATTATTTCAGATGATTTAAAACTTAGTAAACAATGTAGTAATGCAGCGAGTAAGGCTAGAAGAATGCTTGGATGTATTGGTAGAGGTATTTGCAGCAGAAATTGTAAGGTTCTTATGCCACTTTATAGATCATTAGTTAGGCCTCATCTTGAGTATTGTGTGCAGTTCTGGAGACCATATCTTCAGAAGGATATTAACAAACTTGAATCTGTGCAAAGGAGGGCTACCAAAATGGTACATGGTCTAAAAAATAAAACTTACCAGGATAGGCTCAATGACCTAAATATGTATAGCTTAGAGGAGAGAATGGAAAGAGGTGATATGATAGCAACTTTCAAGTACATTAAAGGGTTTAGTAAAACTGAGGCTGTGGGTATTTTACATAAAATGGAAAATTCAAGAACAAGGGGTCATGAGCTCAAGCTAAAGGGTAGTAGATTCAGAAGTAATTTGAGGAAGCACTTCTTTACAGAAAGAGTGATTGATTTATGGAATAAACTTCCTCAAGAGGTAGTAGCAACAAACACTGTGGGGGACTTTAAAAATGCATGGGACAAGCATAGGGCTATCCTACGAACTAGATAAGTTTATACTGTTAGGTAAGGTCGGGCAGACTTGCTGGGCCTATGGCTCTTATCTGCCGTCAATATCTATGTTTCTATGTTTCTATCCCCCCTCTCTTTTGCTCTCTCTATCCCCCCTCTCTTTTGCTCTCTCTATCCCCCCTCTCTTTTGCGCTTTCTTCCTCTCCCATCTTTTGCTCTCTCTCCCCTCTCTTTTGCTCTCTCACCTCTTTCCCCCCCTCTCTTTTGCATTCTCTCTCCCCTGTCTTTTGTGCTCTCCCCCTCTCTTTTGCTCTCTCTCCCCCCTCTCTCAACCCCTCTTTTGCGCTCTCTTTTTCTCCCCTCTTTTGCTCTCTCCCCCCTTTCTTATGCTCTCTCTTCCCCCTCTCTCTCCCCTGTCTTTTGTGCTCTCCCCATCTCAACCCCTCTTTTGCGCTCTCCCCTCTTTCTCCCCCCCTCTCTTTTGCTCTCTCCCCTCTCTTCCCCCCCCCTCTCTTTTGTGCTCTCCCCCTCTCTTTTGCTCTCTCTCCCATCTCTTTTGCTCTCTCCTCCCATCTCTCCCCCCCTCTTTTGCGCTCTCTTCCTCTCCCCTCTTTTGCGCTCTCTCCCCTTTCTTCCCCCTCTTATGCTCTCTCTCTTACCCTCTCTTTTCCTCTCTCTCTCTCCCCTCTCTTTTACACTCTCTCCCCTCTCTTTTGCTCGTTCTCTCCTCCCTCTCCCCCCCTCTTTTGCACTCTCTTTCTCTCCCCTTTCTACCCCCTCTCTTTTGCTGTCTCTCTCTTTTGCTCTCTCCCTTTTATTTTGCTCTCCCTCTATCCCCCTCTTTTTTGAGCGCTCTCTCTATGCCCCCTCTTTTTTTGATCCCTCTCTGACATCCACATGGCCCACCCACGTCATGCCCGGACCCGCCCACGGCACGCACGGTCATCCCAGATGTCATGCCAGCCAGGTCAGTCTTCTCGAAGGCCAGGTGTGTTTGTCCTCGCACAATTTCTACTGCGCATGGCAGCTTCGGACAAACACACTTGGCCTTTTATATAATAGGATATATACATACACACACACACACATATATATATGTGAAAAAAGAGAAAGAGAACAGCACTCCTGAGATAGAACAAAAGCTAGAATAACTTCCATGCCTGTTAATTTAAATTGCAACTCAGGGTGCGCGTTCTTTTTGCACACTATGCCCCTTCACAAAGAAAAAATATCCTGTAGCATATCAGTCTGATCCTGCCCAATGACAGTCCAGAGCTGAAATACCAGGCAATTCTTCTTTGAACAAGGGAAGCAACAACCCCAGATGATCGTTTCGGCCTTCTGTGGGCCTCGTCAGTGAGGTGCAGTTGTATCTCTCTAAGGGTATGTGTGCATGGGCTCCACGTCTGGCTTACCCATTACTCTTAGGGAGACCCAAGAGTAATTTACATAAATGTGAAAAAACTTAATTTATGTAAGAACTTACCTGATAAATTCATTTCTTTCATATTGGCAAGAGTCCATGAGCTAGTGACGTATGGGATATACATTCCTACCAAGAGGGGCAAAGTTTCCCAAACCTCAAAATGCCTATAAATACACCCCTCACCACACCCACAATTCAGTTTAACGAATAGCCAAGAAGTGGGGTGATAAGAAAGGAGCGAAAGCATCAAACAAGGAATTGGAATAATTGTGCTTTATACAAAAAAATAATAACCACCACAAAAAAGGGTGGGCCTCATGGACTCTTGCCAATATGAAAGAAATGAATTTATCAGGTAAGTTCTTACATAAATTATGTTTTCTTTCATGTAATTGGCAAGAGTCCATGAGCTAGTGACGTATGGGATAGCAGATACCCAAGATGTGGAACTTCCACGCAAGAGTCACTAGAGAGGGAGGGATAAAATAAAGACAGCCAATTCCGCTGAAAAAATAATCCACAACCCAAATCAAAAAATTTAAATAATAAGCAGAAGAATCAAACTGAAACAGCTGCCTGAAGTACTTTTCTACCAAAAACTGCTTCTGAAGAAGAAAAGACAGCAAAAATGGTAGAATTTAGTAAAAGTATGCAAAGAAGACCAAGTTGCTGCTTTGCAAATCTGATCAACAGAAGCTTCATTCCTAAAAGCCCAGGAAGTAGAAACTGACCTAGTAGAATGAGCTGTAATCCTTTGAGGCGGGGATTTACCCGACACTACATAAGCATGATGAATCAAAGACTTTAAACAAGACGCCAAAGAAATGGCAGAAGCCTTCTGACCTTTCCTGGAACCAGAAAAGATAACAAATAGACTAGAAGTCTTTCTGAAATCTTTAGTAGCTTCAACATAATATTTCAAAGCTCTTACTACATCCAAAGAATGTAAAGATCTCTCCAGAGAATTCTTAGGATTAGGACACAATGAAGGGACAACAATTTCTCTACTAATGTTGTTAGAATTCACAACTTTAGGTAAAAATTTAAATGAAGTCCGCAACACCGCCTTATCCTGATGAAAAATCAGAGAAGGAGATTCACAAGAAAGAGCAGATAACTCAGAAACTCTTCTAGCAGAAGAGATGGCCAAAAGGAACAAAACTTTCCAAGAAAGTAATTTAATATCCAGAGAATGCCTAGGTTCAAACGGAGGAGCCTGTAAAGCCCTCAGAACCAAATTAAGACTCCAAGGAGGAGAGATTGACTTAATGACAGGCTTGATACGAACCAAAGCCTGTACAAAACAATGAATATCAGGATGATTAGCAATCTTTCTGTGAAAAAGAACAGAAAGAGCAGAGATTTGTCCTTTCAAGGAACTTGCAGACAAACCCTTATCCAAACCATCCTAAAGAAACTGTAAAATTCTAGGAATTCTAAAAGAATGCCAAGAGAATTTATGAGAAGAACCCAAGAAATGTAAGTCTTCCAGACTCAGTAATAAATCTTTCTAGACACAGATTTACGAGCCTGTAACATAGTATTAATCACTGAGTCAGAGAAACCTCTATGACTAACTATCAAGCGTTCAACCTCCATACCTTCAAATTTAATGATTTGAGATCCTGATGGAAAAATGGGCCTTGAGATAGAAGGTCTGGCCTTAACGTCAGTGTCCAAGGTTGGCAACTGGCCATCCGAACGAGATCCGCATACCAAAACCTGTGAGGCCATGCTGGAGCCACCAGCAGTACAAACGAACGCTCCATTAGGATTTTGGAAATCACTTTTGGAAGAAGAACTAGAGGCGGAAAGACATAAGCAGGTTGATAATTCCAAGGAAGCGACAACGCGTCCACCGCTTCCGCCTGAGGATCCCTGGATCTGGACAGATACCTGGGAAGTTTCTTGTTTAGATGAGAAGCCATCAGATCTATTTCTGGAAGTCCCCAGATTTGAACAATCTGAAGAAATACCTCTGGGTGAAGAGACCATTCGCCCGGATGTAACGTCTGGCGACTGAGATAATCCGCTTCCCAATTGTCTATACCTGGGATGTGAACCGCAGAGATTAGACAGGAGCTGGATTCCCGCCATACAAGTATCCGAGATACTTCTTTCATAGCCTGAGGACTGTGAGTCCCACCTTGATGATTGACATACGCCACGGTTGTGACATTGTCTGTCTGAAAACAAATAAACGATTCACTCTTCAGAAGAGGCCAGAACTGAAGAGCTCTGAAAATCGAACTGAGTTCCAAAATGTTGATTGGTAATCTCGCCTCCTGAGATTCCCAAACCCCCTGCGCTGTCAGAGATCCCCATACAGCTCCACAACCTGAAAGACTCGCATCTGTTGAGATCACAGTCCAGGTTGGACGAACAAAAGAGGCCCCTTGAATTAAACGATGGTGATCCAACCACCAAGTCAGAGAAGATCGAACATTGGTATTTAAGGATATTAATTGTGATATCTTTGTATAATCCCTGCACCATTGGTTCAGCATACAAAGCTGGAGAGGTCTCATGTGAAAACGAGCAAAAGGGATCGCGTCCGATGCAGCAGTAATGAGACCTAGAATTTCCATGCACAAAGCTACCGAAGGGAACGATTGAGACTGAAGGTTTCGACAAGCTGAAACCAATTTCAGACATCTCTTTTCTGTTAGAGACAAAGTCATGGACACTGAATCTACTTGGAAACCCAAAAAGGTTACCCTTGTCTGAGGAATCAAGGAACTCTTTGGTAAATTGATCCTCCAACCATGTCTTTGAAAAAACAACACAAGTTGATTCGTGTGAGATTCTGCAGAATGTAAAGACTGAGCAAGTACCAAGATATCGTCCAAATAAGGAAATACCGCAATACCCTGTTCTCTGATTACAGAGAGAAGGGCACCGAGAACCTTTGAAAAGATCCTTGGAGCTGTTGCTAGGCCAAACGGAAGAGCAACAAACTGATAATGCTTGTCTAGAAAAGAGAATCTCAGGAACTGATAGTGATCTGGATGAATTGGAATATGAAGATACGCATCCTGTAAGTCTATTGTAGACATATAATGCCCTTGCTGAACAAAAGGCAGAATAGTCCTTATAGTCACCATTTTGAAAGTTGGTATCCTTACATAACGATTCAATATTTTTAGATCCAGAACGGGTCTGAAAGAATTCTCCTTCTTTGGTATAATGAACAGATTTGAATAAAACCCCAGACTCCGTTCCAGAACTGGAACTGGCACAATTACCCCAAGCCGACTCTAGGTCTGAAACACATTTCAGAAACGCCCAAGCCTTTACTGGGTTTACTGGAATGTGTGAGAGAAAAAACCTTCTCACAGGCGGTCTTACCTTGAAACCTATTCTGTACCCTTGTGAAACAATGTTCTGAATCCAAAGACTGTGAATCGAATTGATCCAAACATCTTTGAAAAATCGTAACCTGCCCCCTACCAGCTGTGCTGGAATGAGGGCCGCACCTTCATGCGGATTTAGGAGCTGGTTTTGACTTTCTAAAAGGCTTGGATTTATTCCAGACTGGAGAAGGTTTCCAAACGGAAACTGTTCCTTTAGGGGGAAGGGTCAGGCTTCTGTTCCTTATTCTGACGAAAGGGACGAAAACGATTAGCAGCCCTATATTTACCTTTAGATTTTTTGTCCTGAGGCAAAAAGGCTCCCTTCCCCCCAGTAACAGTTGAAATTATTGAATCCAACTGTGAACCAAATAATTTATTACCTTGGAAAGAAAGAGAAAGCAACGTTGACTTAGAAGTCATATCTGCATTCCAAGACTTAAGCCATAAAAGCTCTTCTAGCTAAAATAGCTAAAGACATATACCTGACATCAATTCTAATGATATCAAAAATGGCATCACAAACAAAGTTATTAGCATGTTGAAGACGTTTAACAATGCTATAAGCATTATGGTCTGACACTTGTTGCGCTAAAGCCTCCAACCAGAAAGTGGAAGCTGCAGCAACATCAGCCAAAGAAATAGCAGGTCTAAGAAGATTACCTGAACATAAATAAGCCTTCCTTAGAAAGGATTCAAGCTTCCTATCTAAAGGATCCTTAAAAGAAGTACTATCTGCCGTAGGAATAGTAGTACGTTTAGCAAGAGTAGAGATAGCCCCATCATCTTTGGGGATTTTTTCCCAAAACTCTAATCTATCAGATGGCACAGGGTACAATTTTTTAAACCTTGGAGAAGGAGTAAATGAAGTACCCAGACTATTCCATTCCCTAGAAATTACTTCTGAAATAGCATCAGGAACTGGAAAAACTTCTGGAATAACTACATGGGGTTTAAAAACTGAATTTAAACGCTTATTAGTTTTAATATCAAGAGGACTAGACTCCTCCATATCTAATGCAATCAACACTTCTTTAAGTAAAGAACGAATAAACTCCATCTTAAACAAATATGAAGATTTATCAGTGTCAATATCTGAGGCAGAATCTTCTGAACCAGATAGATCCTCATCAGAAATAGATAAGTCAGAATGATGGCGGTCATTTAAAAATTCATCTGAAATATGAGAAGTTTTAAAAGACCTTTTACGTTTACTAGAAGGAGGAATAACAGACAGAGCCTTCAGAATAGAATTAGAAACAAATTATCTTACATTAACAGGAACATCCTGAACATTAGATGTTGAAGGAACAACAACAGGTAATGGATTATTATTAATGGAAACATTATCTGCGTTAGAAAGTTTATCATGACAACTAACACAAACTACAGCCGGAGGAACAGTTACCAAAAGTTTACAACAAATGCACTTAGCTTTGGTAGAACCAACATCTGGCAGCGTCTTTCCAGAAGTAGATTCTGATCCAGGGTCAGGTAGTGACATCTTGCAATATGTAATAGAAAAAACAACATATAAAGCAAAATTATCAAATTCCTTAAATGACAGTTTCAGGAATGGGCAAAAATGCAAAACAAACAAGCCTCTAGCAACCAGAAGCAACAAAAAAGTGAAACTGAAATAATGCGAAAAAAACTGGCGCCAAGTATGACGCCCACATTTTTGGCGCCAAGTATGACGCCCACATTTTTTGGCGCCAAAAAAAAAGTCTGTAACACACATGCGTCAAAAAATGACGCAACCATGTGAAAACTTCCGGCGTCAACTATGACGCCGGAAATGACTAAATGTTTTCGCCAAAAAAGTCTCGCGTCAAAAATGACGCAATAAATTGAAGCATTTTCTGCACCCGCAAGCCTAACAGCCCGCAATTTAGAAAAAAAGTCAAATTGAAATTTTTAAGGTAAGAAAAATATTTATTCATATGCATTTTCCCAAAAAAATGAAACTGACAGTCTGAAAGAAGGAATACTGATTATCCTGAATCATGGAAAATATAAGTTTAAAACATATATTTAGAACTTTACATATAAAGTGCCCAACCATAGCTTAGAGTGTCATGAATAAAATAAGACTTACTTACCCTAAGACACTCATCTAAATATAGTAGATAGCCAAACCAGTACTGAAACGAGAATCAGTAGAGGTAATGGTATATAAGAGTATATCGTCGATATGAAAAGGGAGGTAGGAGAAGAAATCTCTACAACCGATAACAGAGAACCTATGAAATAGATCCCCTAGAGGAAGACCATGGTATTCAAATAGGCAATACTCTCTTCACATCCCTCTGACATTCACTGCACTCTGAGAGGAAAACCGGGCTCCAACCTGCTGCGAATCGCATATCAACATAGAAATCTAGCACAAACTTACTTCACCACCTCCATGGGAGGCAAAGTTTGTAAAACTGAATTGTGGGTGTGGTGAGGGGTGTATTTATAGGCATTTTGAGGTTTGGGAAACTTTGCTCCTCCTGGTAGGAATGTATATCCCACACGTCACTAGCTCATGGACTCTTGCCAATTACATGAAAGAAAAGAGAAAGAGAACAGCACTCCTGAGATAGAACAAAAGCTAGAATAACTTCCATAACATACATATATTTATAGAGTGTGTGTGTATATATATATATATATATATATATATATATATATATATGTGTGTGTGTGTGTGTGTGTGTGTATTACTTGCACATCAGGTATCTGTTTGCACTTATATTTTATTTAAACTAGTTTTGTGTATTTTAATGCTCTCAGCCTCTATTGGTCAATGAGAAATATGCACTTTAAGATTCTGTACAGTTTAATGCATTTTTTTGTGAGAAATGTATGTTTAACAGTTATTTTTTTTTAATCGCAATTAAATCGAAATCGTGATTTTTGGTCCAAAATCGCAATTTTCATTTTTTCCCATATCGCCCAGCCCTACTTTCAACTAATAATACCAAGAGAACAAAGCAAAATTGGTGAAAAAAGTAAAATGCAAAGTAGTTTAAAAATTACATACCCTATCTGAATCATGAAAGTTTTTTTTAGACTTGACTGTCCCTTTAAGTAAAATGAACATGCTTGAAATTTTTGCATTATTGCTGTTAAAGACACAGGTGAAGTCTTGCTCAGGAACCGCAAGCACTGAAGCTCTAGAGCAGGATACTGCTAGTGAGACAATCAGGGGTGGCAGTTGCACAACTCACTAATCAATGACAGTTTCCTCCTTTTAGGAGACCTCTTTGTCAGTATTAACACATAGGACCTTATGATCTAAAGCTCTCTGCAGAGTATCTAATAAATCTCATCAGTACTGAGTGTTCTCTCAAAAGAATTTTAGAAAGGCACACTTTAGCTTGAGAGCTGTTTATCTCACTATGCATGACTGGATGTGAAGGAGACAACTACGTTACAACATAATAATTAAAAAGCAAAAATTAAAAACATAACATGTACCAATGAATCAGTGCAAGCAATTTGCCTAACAGTGTTCCCCTTAACCTCACATCACAAGACGAAGTACAACACAGCATGTAATAAAATAATGAATTTAATATAGGCAAAATGAGAAACAAACAGCCAGATTAAAGTGAAGGTAAATTCACTTCCATAACTTCACATAGTATGAAAACTCTTCCGCTAACTAGCATATTGATATGCTTATTTTGTTCCAATGTCAAATCTACTTTTAATACCGAGCGTTTTTGTCAGTCTCCGTTACCCGATTCAATGCAGCCTCTCTGAATAATTTTCCCTTAGGCTTCTTTGACTGGCAGCTCTTTCAGCCAATCAGAGCCTCACCATGCGCCCCATGTACGTTAATAACAGCACACTCCCGTGCTTGGAACTCAGGCTGGAAGTTGAACTGCACAAACACAACTGCTGCGCTATTTGCGCAACATAAACAGTGAGGCTGCTTACTGTTAACAGCCTGAGTTCCAAGCACGGGAGCGTGCTGTTATTAACTTACATGGGGCGCATGACAAGGCTCTGATTGGCTGAAAGAGCTGCCAGTCAAAGAAGCCTAAGGGAAAATTATTCAGAGAGGCTGCATTGAATCAGGTACGGAGCCTGACAAAAACGCTCGGTATTAAAAGTAGATTTGGCATTAGAACAAAATAAGCATATCAATATGCTAGTTAGCGGAAGAGTTTTCATACTCTGAAGTTATGGAAGTGAATTTGCCATCACTTTTAAGAATCTGTATGTTACTGCAATCTGTTAAACTCTGCTTAAACATTAAATTTGCCTTATTCAAATTAATAAACTCAGGTAAGGAATTTTTTTAATCCATGTGAAGTTTTTGCTAGTAGATACTCTGATAAGGGATAAGAATGATTAAAAAGCCCACTTCATAGATTTGTTCCCCCTACACAAGAGTTTCTGGTATTGTGTCATCATTTGGAACAAAACACAAGATATCATGTGCTCTGTAGTCAGCAGAAAAATCTACACTTTTCAAATAATGAATGGCTTCTCACAAATTCCACATCACAGCACACTATTTGCTATGTGAATAAAGGTGGTTTTTAATAGTATTGTTATTTCTATTTACAATTATGCCCCGGTCCCAGCTGGAAAATAAATAAAAATAAATCATTAAATGAACAGTCACACACTGCAGCACAATCTGAGGCAGTGGGATACAATGAATAAGTCAGCTATACATACAGCACCGTATGCTAAAAGCAAGCACATGCTTTAGAACTCATTTCATCCAGTAACTAAAGTAAATAAATGGCAATTAACTTTTTAGTGTTAGGCCACAGCTATGATCAAAATGTATTATATGGCATGAAATGTTTTAAAACTTTATTGTGACAGCTCAGATAACATTAAAGGGACAGTGTGCTTTTCTCTCCCTTCAATGTGTTCACAATGATCCATTTTACCTGCTGGAGTATATTGACTTGTTTACAAATAGCTTTTTTACCTTTATTTAGTCATTTGAAATGGTTGAGTTTGCCTGTTGTATCCCCATCTATACTGACAATATCAGTACTTAAAGGGGCATAATACTCATATGCTAGATCACTTAAACGTGATGCAGCATAACTGTAAAAAGCTGACATGAAAATATCACCTGAACATCTCTATGTCAAAAGGGAAGATATTTTACCTCAAAATGTATTCAGCTCACCAGAGTAATTGTTCTGTGAACAGTTAAACTTCAGCTGCTGTCCTGCATCAAATTGAAAAAGAAAAAACAGAACTATAGCCAATCAGCATAAGCCGGGTTTAGGTCATGCTTTGCTTTGCTGTGATCTCATGAGATTTCATTGAAATATCATGAGATTTCATAGTAAACTTCCTTAAACGGAATAGGAAAATAGCATGACTGTGCCTGCACATACTAGATACACCCTCCCTAGCAAGTCCTGGGACTAGTATCTTGATTGGCTGCTTAAAGTATTTTTGCAGTGGGGTGTGAATACTTAGGAGATTTTGAGGTAAAATATCATTACTTTTTCAGGCGATTTGTTTTTTACAGTATGCTGCATTACTTTCAAGTGCTTCAAATTTTGGGTATCATGTCCCCTTTTTAAGTAGTGGTTATAGAAAAACGATGTATACATAAAGGTTAAGATTACATCATGCTCCTAGTGGGGACTGTGACAGAGATGTACTAATATGTGTATTCTCCATTGTCCTAAGTATTGGTCTTTGAATAAACAGCAATAAATAAGGACTTTGTGTAAAGAATTAGACCAATGAGCAATGTTCTCTCCAATGCCAGATTTTGAGAGCCGCCCAGTAGTGCAACAGTTAATTAGGGATTTATACCTTGCTGTCTGCATTGTGTAGTGCTTGCTAACTGCAGGGTGCGGTTCCATAATTAACTCTTTCACTGCGGAGCCCCTCATAAAATCTTAAAGGGAACAGTGCGGATAAGATAATGAGGTCTGCTCTCCCTGGGAGTTCAGCAGAGTTTATTGGGTTACGCTGTGTTTTCCCTAAGACCTTTTTAGCAGGTAGACCAGCAAGCTAATATTTTAGCCTATCTTAAACTAAAATTAGCTAATATTAAAAATATTCAGTATTTATTGCACAAAACATTTATGTTAAATTATGCCATTAACTTTTATTTGAATAGCAGAAAATGATATAATATTAGAAAATATTACACTGCCACCACCCAGCTATCATAATGCCTACCGACTGGCAACATTTTCTGCTGAGACCACTGTTACGGTTTCAATTAGCAGAAACAACTATTTTAGAGAGTTTATTTTTGTATTTCAAACTTCAAAAGTCTCATCTATGCAAGAGGTACTCCTATGCTTGCCCTCTAAGTGAGACCAAGTAAAAATATGATGCCAAGTTACGTGTACCCCTGAGAATATTGAAGCTAAAATATGTCAAATTCTAGCTGTGCCAAATGTACAGTAAGTGTTCCATGCAAATTGTACAACAGTGAAAAAAATGGGTATGAAATCAAACCAGATGCTCAGAAATGGTACCATGAAAATTATTTACCAATTGTTTGAATTTCATTATTCTATATGCTTGCAAAGTTTTTTCTAAAGATTTTTTTACACCTGCAACCAATAACAGAGTCTTTGGCCAATGCCAATTCCACCTTAAAAGGATCTCCAAAATGTGTCACTTCCACACATAAGACACAACTCCATCCTCTCTGGTCTTTCTAGCTGTCGTCTTTCTCCTTTACAATCCATAATAAACGCTTCTGCCAGTCTCGTCTTCCTTGCACGTCGCTCCTCATCTGCTGCACCTCTCTGCCAATCTCTTCACTAGCTTCCTCTAACCTCCAGAATAAAACAGAAAATCCTGACTCTTACATACAAGGCCATCAATAACACTGCACCCCCATATCTCAGACCTTGTCTTTAGATACTCTCTCTACCGTCCACTTCGCTCTGCTTACAACATCCTCCTCTCTTGTTACCTCTTCACATTCCTTTCTACAAGACTTCTCCAGACTGGCCCCTACCTTGTGGAACTCTCTGCCTCGCTCCACAAAACTCTCCCCTAATTTTCATAGTTTCAAGCGCTTCCTAAAGACTATACTGTTCAGGGATGCATACAACATACGCTAACCTTTTCTAACCTCAGTTCCTCTCCTCCTTTTGTCATCCCCTGAAACCCCTTAGCATGCAAGCCTACCAGCCCAACTGTTTGTAGATTACCTTCATGAGAGCTGATTTAAAACAGTGCAACTCTTGACAGGGCACTCTACCCATTGATCTCCCATAAACACTACCTTGCATATTAGACCTTTATAGCAATGCATAATCTGTTGGCGCTCTACAAATAACTGATAATAATAGAGGATCATACAATAAACCTTTGAAAACAGAAAAATGTGTGAATTCTGAAATAGAGTTCTTTATTGCAGACCTAAAAGCTTGTCAAGAAACGGGATACACGTTATTGTATCACATTCTTAAATCATATAGGAGTATTTAAATGAATGTGTGTGTTATGGTTAATAAGAGAACTGAAAAAAGGGGGGGGGAGTAATACTTCTGGTGTACATCCTACTGAAAAGGGTGAGAAACAATTGGGGGGGGGGACAAAACAAATAGGATGCACTAAATTGGAATTTCAAACCAGGGCAAAAAAATTGGACCCTCAATATTAGTATAATAATTACATCTAAAAATTAAAGGACATTTCCAGGAATTGTTTTATGACAACTCAAAAAGGATATGTTCTAGTCTTTAAATAGGCTGAAATGAATACATGATTGTGTAAACTAAGTACTTCCAATGAAGGGACACGGTCAATTAGATATAATGCAGCAATTATAACACAAACAACAAGATTTTAAGGTGATTCAGTAAGCTTTCACTGAAAGGGACCATGTTGATCAAAGGAATCTATAACCAAATTGCCAGACAGCACATCCAAGGAACTCCTCTATTAAAAAAAGACAGAACCATTATCAATTTTAAAATCTGCTGAGCAGTTTGTGCTTGCATGCACAGAGCCCTCTATACCATACACGACTGCCAGACAATATTACCATAACAAGGGGTGCAGTGTTAGCTCAGCCTGCTGCACAGATAAATGAACTGTACAAGAAGAGTGTGTGACGCTGGTGTGTATAAAAAGCCCAGTATGCCAAGCTTGAATTGTGCACAGTGTGTATAAAAATGAGAGGGCTGTGCCTGGCATGTCATGTAAAGTGTGAGACGAGCCCTGACAGTCACGATGTGCCTGCAGTGGCCCATACAAGAAAATGTGTGCATGCAAAGCCCTGAGTGACAGCTAAGCTGTGTGAGCAGAATCAGAAGTGCTAGGCACTCCTGGTACACCATATAAAATGCATTGCTACAGTTGGTATTGCCATGCAGTGACTTATGTGCCCGTAAAAGGGTGCAAAATTAAGCTATATAAAAATAAAATAAGCTGAGCAAAGTTGTGCCAGGCAAGAAATGTGGACAGAGACAGTTGTCCTAGACCAGAAGTATAGGAAGAACCAAATGTGAATGAAAATATGAGTGCCAGGCAGGAGAAATACACAAAAAACAAGAGTTCATTAAAGAATTGTGTCCAGAAAGCTGTATTACCATACAAGCAACAGGAGCTAACCAGGAAGTGAAAATAATGTGAGTGGACCCAGGTGTGTTAGGCAAGCAGTGCGAGCAGAGCCACACAGAGCTGGGCAATAACTGGTCTTGCTGTTAGAGACAATAAAAGAATGTAAACAGGTAGACTGGGCACGTGCCAAGAACCTAATTAAGACGTGCACAGAAGTATGTGCCAGGCAAAACAAATGCAAACGTCACTAAATGCCATGCAGGAAACATAAGCAGAGCCCGGTGTGCCATTCAAGAAGAGTAAAAAAAAGCAAGGTAAGCCAGACAAGAAAGGTGATCAAAGACAAGTGGGCAGGTAACAAATGCAGGTATTATATTCCAAACAAGCAGTGAGTAGAGCCACGTTAACCAGACATGCAGTGTGCTGACAAGTCAGCGTGAATGACTGGGGTGCAGAATATTATTTTACTGTATATGTATACACAATGCACCGCTAAAGGAGTAATGTGTAGGCATGGGTGCAGAATATTATTTTACTCTATATGTATACACAATGCACCCTAAAGGAGTAATGTGTAGGCATGGGTGCAGAATATTATTTTACTCTATATGTATACACAATGCACCGCTAAAGGAGTAATGTGTAGGCATGGGTGCAGAATATTATTTTACTGTATATGTATACACAATGCACCGCTAAAGGAGTAATGTGTAGGCATGGGTGCAGAATATTATTTGACTCTATATGTATACACAATGCACCCTAAAGGAGTAATGTGTAGGCATGGGTGCAGAATATTATTTTACTCTATATGTATACACAATGCACCGCTAAAGGAGTAATGTGTAGGCATGGGTGCAGAATATTATTTTACTGTATATGTATACACAATGCACCGCTAAAGGAGTAATGTGTAGGCATGGGTGCAGAATATTATTTTACTCTATATGTATACACAATGCACCCTAAAGGAGTAATGTGTAGGCATGGGTGCAGAATATTATTTGACTCTATATGTATACACAATGCACCCTAAAGGAGTAATGTGTAGGCATGGGTGCAGAATATTATTTTACTCTATATGTATACACAATGCACCGCTAAAGGAGTAATGTGTAGGCATGGGTGCAGAATATTATTTTACTGTATATGTATACACAATGCACCGCTAAAGGAGTAATGTGTAGGCATGGGTGCAGAATATTATTTGACTCTATATGTATACACAATGCACCCTAAAGGAGTAATGTGTAGGCATGGGTGCAGAATATTATTTTACTCTATATGTATACACAATGCACCGCTAAAGGAGTAATGTGTAGGCATGGGTGCAGAATATTATTTTACTCTATATGTATACACAATGCACCGCTAAAGGAGTAATGTGTAGGCATGGGTGCAGAATATTATTTTACTGTATATGTATACACAATGCACCACTAAAGGAGTAATGTGTAGGCATGGGTGCAGAATATTATTTGACTCTATATGTATACACAATGCACCCTAAAGGAGTAATGTGTAGGCATGGGTGCAGAATATTATTTTACTCTATATGTATACACAATGCACCGCTAAAGGAGTAATGTGTAGGCATGGGTGCAGAATATTATTTTACTCTATATGTATACACAATGCACCACTAAAGAAGTAATGTGTAGGCTTCAACTTCCTTACATAAGCAGAGCCATCAAGGAAGAGTAACGGTGCATTGTGAAGCATCGTATGCCCCCAAACCCTGCAGTCACTTACTGCCCCCGTAAATATGTCCTCCCCTTCAGTGTCGCTGTCACTCCCGGGAGCATCATCTTCCCCCAGCTCAGGGGGTACCCGCAGAGATGAAGCACTTTCTCCCTCCATCACCCGACCTGCCGGAAGCGGGAAGTTCTACCCAGGAACTCACTGAGCAGGGGGAATGGGTGGCTCCGGGAGTGACGTAAGCCAGGGAAACCAGCAACCAACTGCAAATGGAAATGGTACAGCGCCTCTGCTGGCCAATAAAAAACAGCAAGACCATTCAGAGTATAAGTGTAGAGAGCACAGGTGAGATCAGATCTTGCTTCCTTGTATATCACCTTTTTTATTTTTTCCAGTATCTTTATAAATATTTTTGAATAAAAGTACAGATAAACAATTAAAAGGTTTGAATCATTTTTAGTACGGGCTTAAATTGTTATGAAACCACAACATTCCATTTTGTGAATTAGACAGAACATACCATTTAAAAAAAAGTTTCCAATCTACTTATTGTATCAAATTTGCTTAGTTCCGTGATATCCTTTGTTGAAGGGATACCTAGGTAATGCTAGGAGCACTACAGGAAACAGTGCTGCCATTTAGAGCCCTTGCAACAAAACAAAAAAAAAATGAGCAGCTTAGGTTAAAGGGACATGAAACTCATTTTTTTTCTTTCCTGATTCAGATAGAGCATGTGATTTTTAAGAATTTTCCAATTTACTTTTCTTTGTTTTGTTCACTTGGTATCCTTTATTTGAAAATTATACCTAGATAGACTCAGGAGCCACGGATTGGTGGTTGCATATATGTGACTCATGTTATTGGCTCATCTGTGTTCCCAGTAGTGTATTGCTGCTTCTTCAACAAAGAATACCAATAGAATGAAACAAATTAAATAATAAAACATAATTTATGTAAGAACTTACCTGATAAATTCATTTCTTTCATATTAGCAAGAGTCCATGAGCTAGTGACGTATGGGATATACATTCCTACCAGGAGGGGCAAAGTTTCCCAAACCTCAAAATGCCTACAAATACACCCCTCACCACACCCACAAATCAGTTTAACGAATAGCCAAGAAGTGGGGTGATAAGAAAAAAGTGCGAAAGCATAAAAAATAAGGAATTGGAATAATTGTGCTTTATACAAAAAAATCATAACCACCACAAAAAGGGTGGGCCTCATGGACTCTTGCTAATATGAAAGAAATGAATTTATCAGGTAAGTTCTTACATAAATTATGTTTTCTTTCATATAATTAGCAAGAGTCCATGAGCTAGTGACGTATGGGATAATGACTACCCAAGATGTGGATCTTTCCACGCAAGAGTCACTAGAGAGGGAGGGATAAAATAAAGACAGCCAATTCCGCTGAAAAATAATCCACACCCAAAATAAAAAATAAATTTTATAATGAAAAAAACTGAAAATATAAGCAGAAGATTCAAACTGAAACAGCTGCCTGAAGTACTTTTGTACCAAAAACAGCTTCAGAAGAAGAAAACACATCAAAATGGTAGAATTTAGTAAAAGTATGCAAAGAAGACCAAGTTGCTGCTTTGCAAATCTGATCAACCGAAGCTTCATTCCTAAACGCCCAGGAAGTAGAAACTGACCTAGTAGAATGAGCTGTAATCCTTTGAGGCGGAGTTTTACCCGACTTGACATAAGCATGATGAATTAAAGATTTCAACCAAGATGCCAAAGAAATGGCAGAGGCCTTCTGACCTTTCCTAGAACCGGAAAAGATAACAAATAGACTAGAAGTCTTTTGGAAAGTCTTAGTAGCTTCAACATAATATATCAAAGCTCTAACTACATCCAAAGAATGCAATGATTTCTCCTTAGAATTCTTAGGATTAGGACATAATGAAGGAACCACAATTTCTCTACTAATGTTGTTGGAATTCACAACCTTAGGTAAAAATTCAAAAGAAGTTCGCAACACCGCCTTATCCTGGTGAAAAATCAGAAAAGGAGACTCACAAGAAAGAGCAGATAATTCAGAAACTCTTCTGGCAGAAGAGATAGCCAGAAGGAACAAAACTTTCCAAGAAAGTAATTTAATGTCCAATGAATGCAAAGGTTCAAACGGAGGAACTTGAAGAGCCCCCAGAACCAAATTCAAACTCCAAGGAGGAGAAATTGACTTAATAACAGGTTTTATACGAACCAAAGCTTGTACAAAACAATGAATATCAGGAAGATTAGCAATCTTTCTGTGAAAAAGAACAGAAAGAGCAGAGATTTGTCCTTTCAAGGAACTTGCAGACAAACCTTTATCCAAACCATCCTGAAGAAACTGTAAAATTCTCGGAATTCTAAAAGAATGCCAGGAAAAATGACGAGAAAGACACCAAGAAATATAAGTCTTCCAGACTCTATAATATATCTCTCTAGATACAGATTTACGAGCCTGTAACATAGTATTAATCACAGAGTCAGAGAAACCTCTTTGACTAAGAATCAAGCGTTCAATCTCCATACCTTTAAATTTAAGGATTTGAGATCCTGATGGAAAAAAGGACCTTGCGACAGAAGGTCTGGTCTTAACGGAAGAGTCCACGGTTGGCAAAATGCCATCCGGACAAGATCCGCATACCAAAACCTGTGAGGCCATGCTGGAGCTACCAGCAGAACAAACGAGCATTCCTTGGAAGAAGAACTAGAGGCGGAAAGATATAGGCAGGATGATACTTCCAAGGAAGAGACAATGCATCCACTGCTTCCGCTTGAGGATCCCTGGATCTGGACAGATACCTGGGAAGTTTCTTGTTTAGATGAGAGGCCATCAGATCTATTTCTGGAAGTCCCCACATTTGAACAATCTGAAGAAATACCTCTGGGTGAAGAGACCATTCGCCCGGATGCAACGTTTGGCGACTGAGATAATCCGCTTCCCAATTGTCTATACCTGGGATATGAACCGCAGAAACTAGACAGGAGCTGGATTCCGCCCAAACCAGAATTCGAGATACTTCTTTCATAGCTAGAGGACTGTGAGTCCCTTTTTGATGATTGATGTATGCCACAGTTGTGACATTGTCTGTCTGAAAACAAATGAACGATTCTCTCTTTAGAAGAGGCCAAGACTGAAGAGCTCTGAAAATTGCACGGAGTTCCAAAATATTGATCGGTAATCTCACCTCCTGAGATTCCCAAACCCCTTGTGCCGTCAGAGACCCCCACACAGCTCCCCAACCTGTAAGACTTGCATCTGTTGAAATTACAGTCCAGGTCAGAAGAACAAAAGAAGCCCCCTGAACTAAACGATGGTGATCTGTCCACCACGTCAGAGAGTGTCGTACAAACGGTTTTAAAGATATTAATTGAGATATCTTTGTGTAATCCCTGCACCATTGGTTCAGCATACAGAGCTGAAGAGGTCGCATGTGAAAACGAGCAAAGGGGATCGCGTCCGATGCAGCAGTCATAAGACCTAGAATTTCCATGCATAAGGCTACCGAAGGGAATGATTGTGACTGAAGGTTTCGACAAGCTGATATCAATTTTAGACGTCTCTTGTCTGTCAAAGATAGAGTCATGGACACTGAATCTATCTGGAAACCCAAAAAGGTTACCCTTGTCTGAGGAATCAATTAACTTTTTAGTAAATTGATCCTGCAACCATGATCTTGAAGAAACAACACAAGTCGATTCGTATGAGATTCTGCTAAATGTGAAGACTGAGCAAGTACCAAGATATCGTCCAAATAAGGAAATACCACAATACCCTGTTCTCTGATTACAGACAGAAGGGCACCGAGAACCTTTGTAAAAATTCTTGGAGCTGTTGCTAGGCCAAACGGCAGAGCCACAAACTGGTAATGCTTGTCTAGGAAAGAGAATCTCAGAAACTGATAGTGATCTGGATGAATCGGAATATGCAGATATGCATCCTGTAAATCTATTGTAGACATATAATGCCCTTGCTGAACAAAAGGCAGGATAGTCCTTACAGTTACCATTTTGAATGTTGGTATCCTTACATAACGATTCAATATTTTTAGATCCAGAACTGGTCTGAAGGAATTCTCCTTCTTTGGTACAATGAAGAGATTTGAATAAAACCCCAGCCCCTGATCCAGAACTGGAACTGGCATAATTACTCCAGCTAACTCTAGATCTGAAACACATTTCAGAAATGCTTGAACCTTCGCTGGATTTACTGGGACACGGGAAAGAAAAAATCTCTTTGCAGGAGGTCTTATCTTGAAACCAATTCTGTACCCTTCTGAAACAATGTTCTGAATCCAAAGATTGTGAACGGAATTGATCCAAATTTCTTTGAAAAAACATAATCTGCCCCCTACCAGCTGAGCTGGAATGAGGGCCGCACCTTCATGTGGACTTAGGAGCTGGCTTTGATTTTCTAAAAGGCTTGGATTTATTCCAGACTGGAGATGGTTTCCAAACTGATACCGCTCCTGAGGATGAAGGATCAGGCTTTTGTTCCTTGTTGTGACGAAAGGAATGGAAACGATTATTAGACCTGAATTTACCTTTAGATTTTTTATCCTGTGGTAAAAAAGTTCCTTTCCCTCCAGTAACAGTTGAGATAATAGAATCCAACTGAGAACCAAAAAAATTATTACCCTGGAAAGAAAGGGAAAGCAGAGTAGACTTAGAAGACATATCAGCATTCCAAGTTTTAAGCCATAAAGCTCTTCTAGCTAAAATAGCTAGAGACATATACCTGACATCAACTCTAATGATATCAAAGATGGCATCACAAATAAAATTATTAGCATGTTGAAGAAGAATAATAATGCTATGAGAATTATGATCTGTTACTTGTTGCGCTAAAGCTTCCAACCAAAAAGTTGAAGCTGCAGCAACATCAGCCAACGATATAGCAGGTCTAAGAAGATTACCTGAACACAAATAAGCTTTTCTTAGAAAGGATTCAATTTTCCTATCTAAAGGATCCTTAAAGGAAGTACCATCTGCCGTAGGAATAGTAATACGCTTAGCAAGAGTAGAGACAGCCCCATCAACCTTAGGGATTTTGTCTAATCTGTCAGATGGCACAGGATATAATTGCTTAAAACGTTTAGAAGGAGTAAATGAATTACCCAAATTATTCCATTCCCTGGAAATTACTTCAGAAATAGCACCAGGAACAGGAAAAACTTCTGGAATAACTACAGGAGATTTAAAAACCTTATATAAACGTTTAGATTTAGTATCAAGAGGACCAGAATCCTCAATTTCTAATGCAATTAGGACTTCTTTAAGTAAAGAACGAATAAATTCCATTTTAAATAAATATGAAGATTTATCAGCATCAACCTCTGAGACAGAATCCTCTGAACCAGAAGAACTATTATCAGAATCAGAATGATGATGTTCATTTAAAAATTCATCTGAACAATGAGAAGTTTTAAAAGACTTTTTATGTTTACTAGAAGGAGGAATAACAGACATAGCCTTCTTAATGGATTTAGAAACAAAATCTCTTATGTTATCAGGAACACTCTGAGTATTAGATGTTGACGGAACAGCAACAGGTAATGGAACTTTACTAAAGGAAATATTATCTGCATTAACAAGTTTGTCATGACATTCAATACAAACAACAGCTGGAGGAACAGCTACCAAAAGTTTACAGCAGATACACTTAGCTTTGGTAGCTCCAGCACCAGGCAGCGATTTTCCAGAAGTATCTTCTGACTCAGTTGCAACGTGGGACATCTTGCAATATGTAATAGAAAAAACAACATATAAAGCAAAATTGAACAAATTCCTTAAAAGACAGTTTCAGGAATGGGAAAAAATGCCAGTGAACAAGCTTCTAGCAACCAGAAGCAATAAAAAATGAGACTTAAATAATGTGGAGACAAAAAGTGACGCCCATATTTTTTTAGCGCCAAATAAGACGCCCACATTATTTGGCGCCAAAAATGACGCCACATCCGGAACGCCGACACTTTTGGCGCAAAAGAACGTCAAAAAATGACGCAACTTCCGGCGACACGTATGACGCCGGAAACCGAAAAAAAAATTTGCGCCAAAAAAGTCCGTGCCAAGAATGACGCAATAAAATGAAGCATTTTCAGCCCCCGCGAGCCTAACGGCCCACAGGGAAAAAGTCAAATTTTAAGGTAAGAAAAAAATGATTGATTCAAATGCATTATCCCAAATATGAAACTGACTGTCTGAAATAAGGAATGTTGAACATCCTGAGTCAAGGCAAATAAATGTTTGAATACATATATTTAGAACTTTATAAAAAAGTGCCCAACCATAGCTTAGAGTGTCACAGAAAATAAGACTTACTTACCCCAGGACACTCATCTACATGTTGTAGAAAGCCAAACCAGTACTGAAACGAAAATCAGCAGAGGTAATGGTATATATATAAGAGTATATCGTCGATCTGAAAAGGGAGGTAAGAGATGAATCTCTACGACCGATAACAGAGAACCTATGAAATAGACCCCGTAGAAGGAGATCATTGAATTCAAATAGGCAATACTCTCCTCACATCCCTCTGACATTCACTGCACGCTGAGAGGAAAACCGGGCTCCAACCTGCTGCGGAGCGCATATCAACGTAGAATCTAGCACAAACTTACTTCACCACCTCCATAGGAGGCAAAGTTTGTAAAACTGATTTGTGGGTGTGGTGAGGGGTGTATTTGTAGGCATTTTGAGGTTTGGGAAACTTTGCCCCTCCTGGTAGGAATGTATATCCCATACGTCACTAGCTCATGGACTCTTGCTAATTACATGAAAGAAAAGTAAATTTCAAAGTTGTTTAAAATTGTATCTGTTTAAGGTTAAAAAAAAAAAGATATAAAAGTTAAGCTCACTCCTAAATCCTAGAAAATATACATATAAAACAAGGAAAAGGAAGTAGTTACTTCAAATAAAAAGTTCCTAAAAGTCTAGGGAGAAAGCACAACAGTATAGATAACAATGGAGACAAAATATGCCAAAAACACAAAACACACTTTAATATATAAATGCTAAAAAAACACACATACTAGGGATCCCTTAGTATTAAACTAAATATTCCAGCTTAAACAATGACAAGTGCACCTTGGACAAAAGTTATTGTAAATCAAATCCACTAGTCACGCATGTGCATGTAACTGTGTTAAAGTCATCAATCCAATAAAATGATGGCAGTAAAAATGCTGAAACACTGTTGAATAAGTGAATGCAAGTCCTTAAAGGGACATGAAACACAAATTTTTTCTTTCATGATTTAGAAAGAGCATACAATTATAAACAACTTTCTAATTTACTTCTATTATCTATTTTGCTTCATTCTCTTGATATTATTTGCTGAAAAGCATATCTATATATGCTTAGTAGCTGCTGATTGGTAGCTGCACATAGATGCCTCCTGTGATTGGTTCACCGTGTGCATTGCTATTTCTTCATTAAAGTATATCTAAAGAATGAAGCAAATTAGATAATAGAAGTAAATTGGAATGTTGTTTAAAATTGTATTCTCTACCTTAATCATGAAAGAAAATGTTTGGGTATAGTGTCTCTTTAAGTGCACAAAAAGCCAGATATAACAGGCATCAACCCCACACAAAGGCCTATGAAAGCACACTAGCATAGAAAAGAGAAGCCCAAGTAAAATGTATCAACAGGTTTGACCGCCGTTAACGCGTCCCCCATCACCACCGGTCAATTACCATGTACCTGTCTGCCTTACGCCACAGCTACTCCTAACATTGTTGCCGTTTTCGTTTGCTGTCTTCCGGGGTGATCCTGTGCACAGGGGGATCCCATGTAAGTAACCGCTGTAAAGCACTGACGAGTCATATCACTCGTTTCACTCCTTCGTGTGTAACAGCGTGGAGCTTCTTCCGGGTGCTGACGTCATCTAGGGAACGTGCCTTCTTATTGGAAGCTCCGCGTCATATAGTTGAGTCCTTATTGGTTGGAGGTTTTACATGTATGCTGGTCATAGCGTATATTTTACTGACTCAAACGAACAATAGGTACATAGGGACGCTTCAACGGTAGTCAAACCTGTTGATACGTTTTACTTGGGCTCCTCTTTTTTTTTTTTTTTA
The DNA here is from genome assembly GCF_027579735.1 of Bombina bombina. Taxonomy (NCBI): domain Eukaryota; kingdom Metazoa; phylum Chordata; class Amphibia; order Anura; family Bombinatoridae; genus Bombina; species Bombina bombina. Next base: position 503,539,302 of record NC_069504.1, read on the forward strand.
ACAATAATTTTTATTGGTTTTACATTAGAAAACAATACAGTAAAGTATTACATAGGTGAAATTTCACAACCAGTGCGTCATGTTAACAGAGAGTTAAGGGGTCTTCCCAATTTGCATATATACTAGGTTAATATCAACATTTTTGTATGACTGAGTGGGTGGACCTCCGGAGGCGGTTCTAGTTATGGATCAGTTAAAGATTTCTCACCTTCCGGAGGTCACTGAACCCCTTGGCAAAGACCTATGCCTCCTCTGGTGTATCTCAGAGGGAGGAAAAAATAAATATGTCCATATTTCGCGGTACCTGGTGTAAAGTCTCTGCGCACTGCAATTTCACAACTTAAAACCTTCTAACATTGCGAAACCGGAATGTAATATAACAGAAAGTGGTAAACGAAGGAAGAAAAAAAACAAAAAATGGAAGGGGAAAGGATAAGGAGAGGAGATAGGGAAGGGGATTGATGCAGAGACAGCCCTGGAGTTAGTGTATGGTACGGGCTAGTTGACCTCTACTTCTATGTCTGCATCTGTTAAGCTTTGGGCATCTGTAGATCTCATGGGTGGCTTTGTCCTCCAGTATATCTGTTGGGTCTTGCAATATAGGGGGGGGATTCTATTTAGGGGTGATAGAGTCCCAGTAAAACCTGAGATCTGCATAGAATGCAGACTTGTTTCTTTTGTAGTAGCCATATTCCTCGCATGAGAGCATCTCATCTGTTTTTTTAATCCACTGTTCTGGTGTTGGAATTGAGGGTGACTTCCAGTGTAGGGCAATAAGGGATTTCGCACAGTTAAGGCCTATGCGTATCAGTGTCTGTCTAATTGTGCATTTTATTGGCGGGGTTTCATTTAAGAGGACTAGCTTAGGGCTTAGGGAAAAGTCTGTCTCAACTAATTTTTTCAAGATGTACTCTACACCACGCCAAAGGGGGTCCAATCTTGGACACGTCCACCACATGTGTAACATGGTGCCCTGTCCACCACACCCCCTCCAACAAAATGACGTAGCGGTAGGATAAATGTTATTCAGCCTGGTTGGCGTTAAGTACCATCGTAGTAATACTTTGTAGTTGAGCTCTATGACTTTGGGGGATGTGGAGGAGGTGCGCGTATTCTGGAAAATTTGTAACCATTGTGTGGTATCTAGGGTCGTGCCCAGTTCCTGATGCCATCGGGATGTATATGGGGGGAGTGGAGGGGTCTGTGCTTTTTGTAATAAGACTTTGGCTAGTGATAGCGAGCCCTTAGCAATTTTCTCAGTTAGACAGATTTGTTCAAATGGGGTAGGGATTCTGAGGAGGTCCTGCTTATTGTGAGCTGTCTGGATAAAATGTTGTAATTGTGCAAATTTAAGCCATGGAGCGAAGAATCCCTGGAATATTTGTGTAAGCTCTTCTCTAGACTTAAGTTTACCTTGAGTAAGTAGTCAGGTGATAGGGATGGAATCTAAAAGTTCATGGACTATAGTGTCTTTTTTCCTAGGTTCATACCCTCCCATTAGCTCTATGTTGGGAAAGATCGGGGTAAGTGGAGATGTTGGGGTGGACAAAGCTGGGGTTGTCTTAAGTAGCTGATCCCACATGTTAAAGATATGCCTGTAGAGTGGGGACGTCGCACAGAGGGGAGTGCGTCTGGACTTAGGGAGCCAGCACAAGGGGCCGGGGGTTGGGTGATTTAAGCAGTTGTGAGTCAACTGCCACCCAAGCCTTAGAGTCTCTTCTACAATGCCAGTCAAGAATTCTTTGTAGGCTAACCGCTTGGTAGTATAGACGTAGGTCCGGAAGACCCAACCCCCCACTCTGTAGGGATCTATACATAGTTCCTCTCGGTATTCTCGGACAGAGTCTTCCCCACACAAAGCTATTAATGGCTTTTTGCAATTGTTGTATAAACGCTTTCGGGATTGTGATGGGCATAGCTTGCAGTATGTATAGAATTTTGGGGAGTATTGTCATTTTAATGGATTGTATTCTACCCCGCCATGATAGTGATTTGACTTTCCAGGAAGATAATGAGTGCTGGATAGAGTGTAGGAGCGGTTGGTAGTTGAGGGTAAACCATCTCGATGGGTTAGAGGCTAATACTATGCCTAAGTATTTCAAGTGTGAGTTTTGAATTTTAAATGGGCATGTTGTAATGAAATTTGCAAAGTTATTAGGGGTCATGGTAATATGGGCTCCTCTTTTTTATGCTAGTGTGCTTTCATAGGCCTTTGTGTGGGGTTGATGCCTCGTTCGTGACGAGTGCAAAAAGCCGAAGTTAGAATATCACCAGCGTGTTCACGTATTCCCCCGTAGAAGTCAATGGAGAAAAAAAAGTGGAAAAAAAACTCCCCATTCTCGCGCAAACCCAATCGCATATTCTCATGTGCGCTAACCGACATGAAAATATGAATATTTCACATTCCAATGTTCTTCACATAGCAGAATATGTTCTATTTATTCATAAATACATATTTCTATATATATCTGATGTGTTTTTTTAGTACAACATATATTTATACCTATACATATATAGATGATTATATATAGGTATAGATATATGCTGATATATATAGGAAAATCTATTTAGAGATACATACAACATATTCTGCTATGTGCAGAACATTGGAATGTGACATATTTACAGTAAATACATAGTTAAAACCTTTATTGAATATGAATATTGCATAAATATGTTTTTTTTCTCTATGTTAAAGCCCTTTGCCTGCCTTTTTTTTTTCTAACATCTAAAATCTCATATTTTTGAGCCCTTATAATGTTTGTGTGCAATATTTTTTAACATAATATTTATTAAACAGTGTTATTATGATAGTAACTATACTTTGTAATGTATTTTTTATGTGTTTTGTGACACTTTTTTGTTTTGCAAAACAGTTCACCACAGCTCTGAAGTCACGGTAATCATTCTAGCGTAAATCACAATTGCGTTTACTTTCAACTCAGAATATGAGCGGTATGCCTGATGAGCGCAAACACCTGCAATAAAGCCCTCATCACTTGGGCGCAATTATTTGTGCTCCTCTCATAATCTGCCCTATGTATTTTAATTAAATTACATTGAAAAGAAAAACATATCTTTATCAAATGATCATTCTTCTATATGTGCCCTGTTCCATACTCCCCAACTGTGCCGATTTTCGCGGAACAGTCCCGATTTTAGGGGTCTGTCCCGCTTTCCCGGGTTGCTAGCCATCTGTCCTGCATTGCCCCATGCATTAAAAAAAAAAAATATTTTTTTTTTAAATTCTATTGGGCACATACTCGGAAGCAGCTGGCTTTTCTCTCCCAGGGTTATATACCTGTTATATTCTTTGTGGAAAATGAATGGTGTGTGGGTGAAGCAGGAGTAGGAAGGCTGTATATCCTCTGACCTCAGGTAATGGTGACCTCTAACCCCTGGTAGTGATGACATCTAACCATGCCTTCAGTTTTATAGGATGAGCAGTGCTAACACCAGGGTAACGAAGAGTATATGATGTAGTGTGTGTGTCTATCTGTATCTATAAGTGTGTATGTGTGTGTATCTGCATGTATAAGTGTAAGCTGTGTAGTGTGTGTTTTTGTGTATCTGTATGTATAAGTGTGTGTGTATCTGCATGTATAAGTGTATACTATGTAGTGTGTGTGTCTGCATGTATAAATGTAAGCTTTGAAGTGTGTGTATCTGCATGTATAAGTGTATACTATGTAGTGTGTGTGTATATGCATGTGTAAGTGTATACTATGTAGTGTGTGTATCTGTATGTGTAAGTGTATACTATGTAGTGTGTGTGTGTGTGTGTATCTGCATGTATAAATGTATACTATGTAGTGTGTGTATCTGCATGTATAAGTGTATACTATGTAGTGTGTGTATCTGCATGTATAAGTGTATGCTATGTAGTGTGTGTGTTTTTGTATATGTAAGTATATGCTATGTAGTGTGTGTGTGTGTGCGTATCTGCATGTATCAGTGTATGCTATGTAGTGTGTGTGTGTGTGTGTGTGTATCTGTATGTATAAGTGTATACTATGTAGTGTGTCTGTATCTGCATGTGTAAGTGTATACTATGTAGTGTGTGTGTGTATATATCTGCATGTATAAGTGTATACTATGTAGTGTGTGTGTGTGTGTATCTGCATGTATAAGTGTATGCTATGTAGTTTGTGTGTTTTTGTATGTGTAAGTGTATGCTATGTAGTGTGTGTGTGTGTATCTGCATGTATACGTGTATGCTATGTAGTGTGTGTATCTGTATGTATAAGTGTATGCTATGTAGTGTGTGTGTATCTGCCTGTATAAGTGTATGCTATGTAGTGTGCGTGTATCTGCATGTGTAAGTGTATGCTATGTAGTGTGTGTCTGTATCTGCATGTGTAAGTGTATGCTATGTAGTGTGTGTGCATGTGCATATGTAAGTGTATGCTATGTAGTGTGTGTGTATCTGCATGTGTAAGTGTATGCTATGTAGTGTGTGTGCGTATATGTATGTGTAAGTGTATGCTATGTAGTGTGTGTGTATCTGCATGTGTAAGTGTATGCTATGTAGTGTGTGTGTATCTGCATGTGTAAGTGTATGCTATGTAGTGTGTGTGTATCTGCATGTGTAAGTGTATGCTATGTAGTGTGTGTGTATGTGCATATGTAAGTGTATGCTATGTAGTGTGTTACTGTGCATTTTTGCTAACTTTAAAGGCCAGAATCTAGACTATTAATGGGGAATGCAGAGAGCAGTTTTAAAGAATCTATTATTAAATGTCCAATTAAGATAAAAATATTTAGCACTGTCTCTGCAAAGGTTAATTAAATACAGAGCTCACATAGCTATACCAGTGGTTTGAGCTTGTGTTTGATTTGCTGCCTAAGAGTATTAAAAGATATGACTTTATTTAGAATTTTATTTATATTACATTGGTCTTATGATTTTTTTAAGCCCCGCCCCTGCTCCTGCCCACCACATTTCAAATTTTTGCCGCGGGGGGGGGGGGTCCCTCTTTTGAATTTTGAAATGTTGGGAGGTATGCTGTTCCAGTCTGCTTATAAATTTAAAGCCATTCCAATCTATACGAAAACTCTGGTTTCTAATGATTTTCATATGGTTTCTGATTAATTTGTAACAACTCATCATAGATTTTACATTGAGAACCATGGGCATCCATAATCCACAGAAGTTTTGCCAGAGGAAGGCCAAAAATATTTCTAAGATAATACTATTCATTCCAATCTAAGGATTTAATTAATAACTGTGCTAGAATTAAGACTATTCTGAGGATTAACTAGACAGAATAATAGTCAAATAAGAAAGGTCTTTTTGTAGCTAAACCTCTTCTGACATCCCGAATATCACATGGCTATTTATTTTTTATCTATTGACTTGCATTTTACCCAATTAGTGCTGTGTCCTGCACAACTCCACAGGAGAGAGCACAATATTATCTATATCGCACACATGGATTAGCAGTCTCTTGTTGTGAAAAGCTAATAAAAAAGCATGTGATAAGAGGCTGTCTGTAGTGACTTAGAAACAGGCAGACATTAAGATGTTTAAATGTTTTAAAGTATAATAATATAAAAATGTATGGAGAATGGGTAGTAAAGGCATTATCTATCTTTTTAAACAATAACAATTTTGGTGTAGACTGTCCCTTTAAAGGGACATGATGTTCAAGAATTCTCTCTGTTCTGACTAAAAGTCAATGGATTGAAAAGAGCAACTTTCCAATTTATATATGTTATCAATTTGCTAAGTTCTCTTGTTATCCTTCATTAAAGAGTAATCATAGGTGAGGTCAGGAGCGTGCACATTTCTCTAGCCATCTGGCAGCAGTGTTTGCAACATTATTTATAGCAATGTTATATCTAGATACAAACACTGTACATGACATGCACACCCTCCTGAGCTTCTATCAGCCTACCTAGCTTTACTCTTAACAAAGGATATCAAGTGAACAAAGAAAATGTATTAATAGAAGTACATAGAAAACTTGTTTAAAATGACATGCTCTATCTGAATCATGAAAGTTGCATTTTGACTTTACTGTCTCTTTAAAACCTGATACTAAATCTATTTGGTCCTGCCAATGCTTCTTCTAGTGTTCCTGTTTGAAATGTTAAAGAAGGTAATCATATCAAAGGAGATTAGTGAAGCAATGCGAGGACAGGTTGTTCTCCTGAGGGCTAAAAGTATTCCTAGTACCAAATTGCCATTAAAGTGATGATAAACTTTACATATTTTAAAATCAGGTCTGGAATCTAAGCAATATTTTGTATGGACTTTAGTTGATCACTTCTAATGAAGATGCGCTGTAACTAGCCGTGCTATTCTAATACCCCACGCTCCGGCCGGCCACTTCAAAAATATTTTTTTTGTGAGCTAACGGTTTTAACCGTTCTCAAAGCGCCGCTCTAGCTAGATAGCTAGCGATCTGGACCTGATTTTAAAACATGTTAAGTTTACCATTACTTTAAGTTGAATATTTCTAAAGAGGACAGTACAATGCACACTAAAGATATTTTCTGAAACCAAATAATTTTAATCAAAAGCAAGACCAGGCAGACCTAATGTGATCACACTATTAGAAGATCAATATAGCAGTCTAATAATATTACAGAATAGAACAGCATTTGCATCCACAATTAAATCCTAGCTGAACCAGGAACATTCTATCCTAGTAAGCAAAAAACAGAAAAAGACAACAGATAAAGGGGCATATGTATCATGGTCTGGCGTACCTGATCCGACACTGCGGATCAGGTCCGCCAGACCTCGCTGAATACGGACAGCAATACGCTCGCCATATTCAGCATTGCACCAGCAGCTCACAAGAGCTGCTGGTGCAACGCCGCCCCCTGCAGACTCACGGCCAAAAGGCCGCCAGCAGGGGGTGTCAATCAACCCGATCGTACTCGATCGGGTTGTATTGTGGCGATGTGCGTCCACCTGCTCAGAGCAGGCAGACAGGTTATGGAGCAGTGGTCTTTGTGACCGCTGCTTCATAACTGCTGTTTCTGGCGAGTCTGCAGGCTCGCCAGAAAAACGGGGCACCAAGCTCCATTCAGAGCTTGATACATATGCCCCAAAGTGTCATTTATTGCGAAAGTTCTCTAATCCACTTTTTTGTCATATAATACAGAAATTTTGGCCATATAATACAGAAATTTCACAGTGAAAAACATAGAAAGATGTCATATTTGCTGAAAAATCAAAATCTGAACTTTTCAGTTGTAATCTCACATTTCATATGGGAAGACAGAAACTTGAGAGGTTGACACCACAGTGTGTGAAACCAACAATTAAACATGGTGTAGGGAATATTCAGATGTGAGGATGCTTTGCCAATTCAATAGTTAATGACTAGTTTAACTACAGTTCAGTTTGACCAAAGATATGTACCACTCTATTCTGTGTGGCTTGACATACATTCTGGCTTTAAAGAAAACTGCACTGCAAAAATTTTATTTAGTGTGTTCCCAATAACCCATTGTACCTGCTGGAGTGTATTAAACTGTTTGAAAGTAGCTAACTTGTCGTTTGATATAGCTGCTATTGTCTACTGAAACCACCACCTACACTGAAAAAGTATGAATACTGCAGTATTGTCTATAGAAAAGATAAGAATACAAGAGGCAACAGCAGAAATCATCATACAAGTGAAGGTGGTTGAGAGACCACCCCATTTAAAATGATATTCCTGAAGCTGCTTGTAACACTTCTATCAGCAACTTGTCTGCATATGTTGTTCCTTTGACCTAATCATGCCAACATATATATTTAATATGCATTACTGTTGCTGTTTCATATACAGGATATAAATATTTTGACTTTATTGTCCTTTTAAAGTTGTGAGAAAGATGATTCCCTTTCCAGAGAGACAACAATCGTTAACACACATTGAAGATGTTCCAGTCATATCTGAAGCCCAAGGAATAGCAAAGGAGTGCAAAATTGCGTGCCTTTTCCTCCACAATTACTAGATCTCAATCCCATTGAACAGGCTAAACACACTGTGACATTTGTAAACACTCTCTGGAATGTGCTAAATGAGTGCTGGAATAATATGAAGTGCACAATTTTAAAGACTGAATCAATACCAGAGTAGTTAAAGGGACAGTCTACTCAAAATTAGGGCATGCAATTTTAAACAACTTTCCAATTTACTTTTAACATCAAATTTACTTTGTTCCCTTGGTATTCTGTGTTGAAAGCTAAACCTAGGTAAGCTCATATGCTAAGGCCGCCTCTTATCTATTGTTTTTTAATGCTAGACAGCGCTAGTTCATGTGTGCCATATATAGATATTTTTTGCTCACTCCTGTGGAGTTACCTACTGTAGGAGTCAGCACTGATTGGCTAAAATGCAAGTCTGTCAAAATAACTGAAATAAGGGGACAGTCTGCATAGGCTCTGATATAAGGTAATCACAGAGGTAAAAAAGTATATTAATATAACAGTGGTGGTTATGTAAAACTGGGGAATAGGAAATAAAGGGATTATATAAATTTTTAAACAAAAACAATTCTGGAGTAGACTGTCCTTTTAGGGCAAATTGTAGTATAACAAAATACTGAGAATTTTTAATTTTCAATATGTTTTAATTTGTACTTACAAATATAATTTTACTATTCTTAGTGAAGATGATTTTTAATTTTTTAAATACTGAATTTTTGTCAAACAAATTAGTGTTTCAGAAATGTTTAACTAATAGTAGATTGTGTTAGTGCAATCTACTGTATACCCCCCACACGCACACACACACAACTGCAGAGGATTTTGGGGATTGTAATCCCAGATGTTGATCTTGAAGATGTAGCCTGGAAAGGTGTGAGTACCTCTATAAATGGTGAATAGACTATACACACACAATAAATAACCATATTTATATATACTACTAGGCATGTGTTCCTCAATAATATGTTATATTCTCATTAGCTTTAGTCATTAAACTTTGTTATGCCAACTTCATAGTTGAAGGAGAGGAGAGGGGTGGTGCGTTTCACAACCAGATAATTTCTTAAAGGACTGCCAGACTTCTGTGTGGATCCAATAGGGGAAGATTGGTGCTTTGACATCACACTGCAAGAAAATGGTAGAAGTTCTATTATATTATTCTATGTCTCACTAATGCTTATTCTGTTGTGCAGCATTACTTGCTACTCATTTCCCATAATATAGGCTATATTACATTCTTAAAGTGAATGTAAATTTTGATGCTAAAGTGCCCGTTTTTTAAAAATTCGATTAAAAACAGGGGCACTTTAATTCATAAAAATTTACATTTCACTCGTGAAAAAAATACTTACCTTTTAAACTTGACAGCAGCTCCAGTTTACTCTGGTTGTTGCAAAGTCAGAAATGATGGATCGGTCATCCTCCAATCACAGTTTCCCCCCCAGGGGAATCAGTGTCTGATTCGAAGCCGTGATTGGAGGAAGCTGGATTCCTCATTTTAGACCCAGGAAGAGGCTTTGCGACGGGCGGAGGAAGCTGGAGCGGCTGTCAAGATTAAAAGGTAAGTATTTTTTCACAACACGAGTGAAATGTAAATTTTGATGAATTAATCGAATTTTTAAAAACCGGGCACTTTAGCATCAAAATTTACATTCACTTTAAATTAATGCCTCATGCTAATTAAATGTTTAATGTGAGGCTTTTTATATTAATTACCAGACATAATTTTAATGTTCAGGCACATGTCAAACATCTTACATGTAGGAGAAAACCTAAAAAGTGAAATGGCGCTGTTTAGAAAAGGCTCATTACAATTTGAAATGAAAGTGAGATTTCTTTCTAGGCATGGAGTTTCATTGCCACTGAACATATTATCTGCTTCCTAAATTGAAGGGGTGCTGCTGTCTCCTGGATTGTTTTGTTGTCTATAGTCTTCAACTAACTAGCTTTTAGTCTAAGCTATTGTACTCATTCTGGGATAAATATTAGACTTACATACTCTAAGAGCTTGATTTATCAAGCCATTCGCCACATTACGACTGCAGGTTCTCACAAGAGAACCTACAGTCAGTATTTATCAAGCAGCGGTCATCAGGCTTCCTATCCTCTTCTCCACCTCTTAGGTGGAGAATTTCAATCTCCCCGGTCTCATCCGACCGGGGAGATTGACAGCTTCTGCCCTGCGTGTGATTGGTTGTGCACAGCCAGGTGGCGGTGTTGCACAAAATAGCGCTCTTGTGTAATGCTGAATTCCAACAATGGAATTCTGCCTGCCAGAGGCGAGCTGCGGCAGACAGGGCCGCATATGTATTGAATCTAATTCTATTCCTTTTATGTTCCTTCTATTTTTTTCTGTATATTTTTTTGTTAAGCACTGAGCATTCTTTCCAAGTAATCTCTTGCAAATCTCATCCCTGCTCACCATACGTTGCAGAATGCTAATCATTTATGGTGGTAGTGACCGTGGACTACATCAATCACTTTTTAGTTGACTAGATTATTATATTTTATATGACATTTCCTTTAATTTATGTTGTTCAATTACTGATTTAAAAAATCTAATAAAAATATTATACATTTAAAAAAATAAAAAAGTGGAATGATGCTTTCTAAAAAAAAAAACATATTAGAACAATATTAGACAGTGGTTCCCAACTAGTGTTGTTTTGGATCACAGTCACACCCTTGATATAATCTTTTTATCCTTAGAATCTATTTTGTGTGATAGCCAGGGAGTCTTAAATTCTGGTTGGTGACCACTGACTTAAAGCAAACACCAAATCTCATTAAGGGTCCAATATTCAAAACATTTACAGACCAACGAGAAACTGCCTTACTGGCTTTGTTGGCCTTGCAGCCCATCAGTCTGTTGAGATTTTCAAAGAAAAGAGATATGGCCGAGCAGTAATGGCGAGCAACGATGTCTCTACCATAATCAATGGGAGCATGACGTCACCACCCACATCGCTGACATCACCGCTCGTTACCATTTTGCTGCGGCTGGGGGGAAGGCCCAGCTTGAAGTGGGCCTAAATGGCGAAGACAGTGTGCTCATTTAAACTAAAAATAGTTTCCCTGTAGGCACTGTCAGGGTACCAGGAATCAGACAACAACGTGAAATGCTAAATTAATCACACCTTTATTAAAAAATGAAAAAAATAACAAAAAATAACAAGTCCAAAAGCCAAATAACAAGCCAGGAGTCAAAGTCAGACGAGCCGTGTCAGGAGTCAAAGCATGTAATCAGACGAGCCGGGGTCAGGAACACGAAGATCAGGAACCAGAAGGGACGTCAAACAAGCCAGGTCATACACAAAGTCAGAAACACAGGAAATCACAGAGAAGTCTAAAACCACGGAAGGCAATGGCAGACTGGACTGAGGCAGTTAAATAGTAAGTGATGAAATCATCATTCTGGGACTGCAACCTTTCTTTCTCTGATGATGTCCTCCATTTTGGCCATAAGAGGGAATCTGGGTATAGTGAGCAGTGTTACACACTCTGACTGAGGCAAGGAGAAAGCACAAGTGAGTCTGAAATGGCAGCCACGACAGAAAGCTGCAAACAACTAGCAAATTCAGGGTGAAACCCTAACAGTACCCGCCCCTCAATGACCCCTCCCCACAGGAGGACAAAAGGCTTATCGGGGTAACAGGCATGGAAGGCACGGAGGAGGGTGGGAGCGTGAACATCAGAGGAGGGAACCAAAGAACGCTCCTCCAGACCGTAACCCTTCCAGTGATCCAAATACTGTATGTTTCTGGATATACAAGAGTCAATAGGATGGGGACAAGGCAACACAGTGGTAAACCGATTGCAAACCAATGGTTTCAAGAGAAAGACTTGAAATACATTGGAGATGCACATGGTGGGAGGAAGGTCAAGAGCGTAGGCAACCGTTGGAGTATTTGAAAAGGCCCAACATAACGGAGTGCCAGTTTATTGGAAGGCACACAAAGGTTTAAGTTGCGGGAGGACAGCCAAACCCTCTCTCCGACCTGGTAGGTAGGTGTGGGTGATTAAAGATACTTTACTTTTATTTGATTTGTGAGCTTTATTTGAGTGCTATTTTCCCACCTTGGATCCTGGTTCCTGCGCATTGGAGTGAGCCAGCTGGTGAGCTCTGATATACCAGCCTGCTTTTCTTGCACTGTACTATAGTGCGCTATGTATGTGAGTATTTATTCTCATTTGGGGATATAACATTGGGGACATTGTTCCTTTTAAGTGACCATCTGCACTATTGGAGTGTTGTCCTTTTTCCCCTATCTTTTTTCCCACTACTACAGAGCTGAGGGTCTACCGAATCCGGTGTGAGCTAGCTGGTGGGCTCTGATTAATCCAGCCTGTTGGAATAGCACTTTACTATAGTGCGCTCTCCTTGTGAGTACCCACTTCTTAGAGGGGGTGTTTGTGCGAACATTGTATCTACTTGCTGTAATTTACTTCACTATTGGAGCGCCTTCTTCTTTTTGTTCTTAGGTGTGGGTGATAGCTGGCGAGTGAAACATGGCTGCTGCCCCCCTAGCAACCTGCACTTCACTTTTTTGAACATATTTATCTGGTGTCGGTGTGTCCGAATCAAAGTGCAGCCTATTCCTACTAGCACGCCCCGCTAACTGCCCCTGAACAGCTACACCTTTGTCATACCAAACCTACACACCCCTAGAACGCCTAAGTCCCTAATACCACCTACACGTACGTAAAATCTAACCTACACTCTCCTGGACTTCACTTCCACATACTACCTACTGTCAGAAAAATACCTCACTATAATAAACTAAACTAAATAGTAAACCTTCACATTAAAACAATAGGTGCTATGTAACTACAATTATAATCGATGTTTAAATGATGTGTTACAGAGATGCACTAAAACCCCGGCGGGCTGACAGACAGGGGCTGGAAAAACCTTGCAGGCTTAGCTGGGCTCCTGGAACCCAGCTCCAGACCAGAATTGAGCCCCGTTCCAGTGCATTTTAAAAGGGTGCTGATTGAGCAGGGTGCAGGGGATCAAGTCGCCCTTTTAGTATGTTGTCGGCAATTTCACGAGGTACCTAGGGATACAACTTGTTTGGAAGTGCTACCTTCTGGGAGGAATGGGGAATCGGAATTGAAGTGTTCCCTATTCCTCCATCTCTGAGGAAGTGCATGTGTGCATGCCCATAATGCGTTTGATCAGAGGGAGTTTCCGGCTGAATTGTAACAAAAAAACCCACCTATTTTTATACTGGCAGACTTTCTGACAGTACTTAAGATGGGGGTGACCTTTGTGGGGTTGGGAAGAGAGCTTTTTGAGAGGGATTAGGGAGGGATCAGGGGGTGAGATGTGTCAGGTGGGAGGCAGATCTATATACTAAAGCTAAAATTAACTCTACAAGCTACCTAATTAACCCCTTCACTGCTGGGCATAATACAATTGTGGTGCGCAGCAGCATTTAGCGGCTTTCTAATTACCAAAAAGCAATGCCAAAGCCATATATGTCTGCTATTGCTGAACAAATGGGACCCCAGAGAAGCATTTACAACCATTTGTGCCATAATTGCACAAGCTGTTTGTAAACAATTTCAGTGAGAAACCTAAAGTTTGTGAAAAAAATATTTTATTTATTTGATCGCATTTGGCGGTGAAATGGTGGCATGAAATATACCAAAATGGGCCTAGGTCAATACTTTGGGTTGTCTACAAAAAAAAATAATTAAAAAAATAAATATATATATATATATATATATATATATATATACACACACACACACACCTGTGAAGGATTATTCAGGGATTCCTGACAGATATCAGTGTTACAATGTAACTTTTAGAAACTATTTAGCATGGGTGTTTTTTGGTGGTTATAGATGTGTAACAGATTTTGGGGTCAAATTATTTTTTCATCATATTTTATCATTTTTTTGATAGTAAATTATATGATATGATAAGAATAGAAAGTTAATTTAATGGCGAGAAAAACTGTATATAATATGTGTGGGTACAGTAAATGAGTAAGAGGAAAATTAAAGCTAAACACAAACACAGCAAAAATGTAAAAACAGCCCTGGTCCTTAAAGGGATACTGAAACAATTTTTTTTCTTTCATGATTCGGATAGAGCATGCAATTTTAAGCAACTTTCTAATTTACTTCTGTTATCAATTTTTCTTCATTCTCTTGATATCTTTATTTGAAAAAGAAGGCATCTAAGCTAAGGAGACAACAAATTTGTGGTTCACAACCATGGACAGCATTTGTTTATTGGTGCTGTCCAATCAGCATGGACAACCCAGGTTGTTCACCAAAAATGGGCCGGCATCTAAACTTAAATTCTTGCTTTTCAAATAAACATACCAAGAGAAAGAAGAAAATTTGATAATAGGAGTACATTAGAAAGTTGCTTAAAATTGCATGCTCTATCTGAATCACAAAAGAAAAATTTTTGGTACAGTGTCCCTTTAACGGTAAGAAAATTAAAAAAATTGTCTGGTCACTAAGGGGTTAACATATATATCTATGTTATCACAAATAAACACAACAAGCTAACATAAATACATTTTAATGAATATACAATACTTAAAACACTATGAAATATAAATGCATAACATTTTAAATATTGAAAATCAATGCAACGTCTGACTACATTACATCTACAATTTTAGAAATAAAATGCATGGTCATGTATAATACATATTAGTTTAACTATTGTATATAAATGTGCTTAATGTGTTTATTATTTTAAATATGAACATAGTTTTAAAATATATATTTATGTTATAAAAGACAGTTGCATTATAATTATAGTGCTACATAACTTCATGCCTGTTATGTAATAATACAAGAAGCTTCCGAAAATTCAGTGTGCTTTCAGTGTGCAGTGGCGACCACATTAAGAGCAGGGCTCTAGAAAGAAAGCTGAAGAAAAGTGGATGCAGAGCAGAGGTGGTGGAAGAGGCCACAAAAGCCACCTCAGTGAAGATGGGCACCCAACGCTAGGAGCCGGAATGAAAAGGGCCCCCGACATGGATGAAGATTGCAGAGCGGAGGTGGCGGAAGAGGTAAGTACAACCTTTGGGGTTAGTTAGGGCTTTTTAGAGGTGGGTTTTTTATTTTTAAGAATAGGCTTTTTTATTTTAACTTTTATTTTTTAAGTTAGGTTTTTTTAGGTAGATTTTATTATTTTGGGGGTGAGGGGATACTTGTATTGAGAGGGGGGTTTATAAAAAAAAAAATAATTGTAAAAGAGCTGAATATTATTATTATTATTATTATATATTTATTAGTGTAGTATTCGTTAGTGATCGTGGGGTATTTCCGTTTGGGGGTATTAGGATTAGTGGTTAAGCAAATGGCAGTTCTATTCCAAGGGATTCTTTACTATACATCGCAAATATAATCGGCGATGCTGGGCGTTTTCTATAGACAGCATTGCCAACCAATGGCATATATAGTAAACGCCTCTCAGCGATGTTGCTATGTCAGGAGCTGGGAATATTTCGGCAGGCTCGCTAGACATAGCGGCGGAAGCGTTTTAATATTTTGCTGTCTCCTAGCACTTTCAATCATCAGGGCCTAAGGCAATACAAAGATGAGATGGTAAAGAAATATATCTTTAAACAAATAATGCAATGAAAACATAATTGTGTTTTATTAACCTCCTGATGCAGTTAGGATGTTCCATGCCATACTAAAAGCACTGGGATTTAACACTGTAAGGACTGCATAGAACGTCCTAACATTTGCAGCATCTTGCTCCCTCCTGGTTTGACGAAATGGAAAATCTGACTGAGGGATGTGCCTAGCATCGTAGGCAGTCCCCCAGGATCCAATTTCGGCGCTGGAGTCACGTGATTGCAGCAACAATCACATGATTTTCTGTTTCCTTCTCATGTTTACTTCAGAACTTTGTTCTGATCTTGCACACTTACCCCCGTCCTTAAGGGGTTAAAGATATAATAAAAGAAGTTCTGTATTTACATGTATATTGTTTCCTTTCCATATTTGTTTTATTATTCTGTTTTACATAAACTTGTTAACAAATCTTACCGTTTATACTTAAAGGGACATTGTAATAAAAACATTTCTAATAATGAATAGGAAAGACAAAAATTGAAACATGTTGTAAATATTATTTTGTTTGAATAAAATGTTAAAGGGACAGTCTACACCAGAATTTTTATTGTTTAAAAAGATAGATAATCCCTTTATTACCCATTCCCTAGTTTTGCATAACAAACACAGTTATATAAATACATTTTTTACCTCTGTGATTACCTTGTATCTAAGCCTCTGCAAACTGCCCCCTTATTTCAGTTCTTTTGACAGACATCCATTTTAGCCAATCAAAGATGGCTCACTGGAACTCCACGTGCATGAGCACAGTGTTATCTATATGATACACATGAACTAACAGCCTATAGTGGTGAAAAACTGCCAAAATACCCTGAGAGAAGAGGCGGCCTTCAAGGGCTTAGAAATTAGCATATGAACCTCCTAGGTTTAGCTTTCAACTAAGAATACCAAGAGAACAAAGCAAAATTGGTGATAAAAGTAAATTAGAAAATTGTTTAAAATTACATTCTCTATCTGAATCATGAAACGTTATTTTGGAATAGACTGTCCATTTAAGTAAAAGCTGTTTAAATTTAAACTAATGCATCAGTATCAGTTGTGTACTTCCCAATAATCCTCACAGGCTGATAAAAACTCCCACAGTGCTATTAATAAAGAATAATGTGCCTCTTTAAGAGTGACAATGTCCCTTTAATAGAGGTGATTACCATGAGGTTGCTGGGCACATGTAAGCTGAAGCTAGACACATAGGGCCCGATCCGATATGCAGCATCGCCCGCAAAAGCCGGCGACGCCAAATTTTGTGCGGGTTTGGTATCACATATACGGCGTAACATAGAAGTTACGCTCGTATATTTCTGCCTTCGGCCGTAGTTTTTTGGCCCATAGACAGGTATACCAAACCCACGCAGTTTGGTATCCAATATACAGCGTAAGGACTTACGTGGCGAAAATGGAGAAATCTTACTCCATTTTCACCTCGCCACAAAATGCAGGTGTAGTAAGCCTTACGCTGAGTATTGGAGCCCCGTAACTCCCTAAACTGCCTTCAAAATAAAACCTAACACCTAACGCATGCGCAATGTCTATCTACCTGTCAACCGCAATCCCCGCCGCAATCCCTAATAAAGTGTTTAACCCCTAAACCGCCGCTCCCGGACCCCGCCGCCAGCTACATTAAATGTCTAACCCCCTAATGTGATCCCTCAACACCACCTACATTAAAATTATTAACCCCTAATGTAATCCCCCTACACCGCCGCCACCTATATTAAAATTATTACCCCCTAATGTGAGCCCCCTACCCCGCCGCCACCTATTTTAACTACATTACCCCCTAATCTAATCCCCCTACACCGCCGCCACCTATATTAAATATATTAACCCCTAATGTAATCCTCCTACACCGCCGCCACCTATTTTAACTATATTACCCCCTAATGTGAGCCCCCTACCCCGCCGCCACCTACATTAACTATATTACCTCCTAATATGATCCCACTACACCGCTGCCACCTATTTTAACTACATTACCCCCTAATCTAATCCCCCTACCCCGCCGCCACCTATAGTAAAATGATTAACCCCTAATCTAATCCCCCTACACCGCCGCCACCTATAATAAATGTATTACCCATTAAAATACTAAAATGTCCCTACCCTAAACTAAATTACAAATAGCCCTGAAAAGGGCCTTTTGCGGGGCATTGCCCCAAAGTAATCAGCTCTATTACCAGCCCTTAAAAGGGCCTTTTGTGGGGCATTGCCCGAAAGTAATCAGCTCTTTTACCTGTAATCTGACCCCCCTACACCGCCGCCACCTATATTAAATATATTAACCCCTAATCTAATCCCTATACACCGCCGCAACCTATATTAAATATATTAACCCCTAATCTAATCTCCCTACTCCACCACCACCTATATTAAATATATTAACCCCTAATTATATTAGGGTTAATATAGTTATTATATTATATATATTATTAATATAGTTAATAATTAATATACGCCTAGATTTAGAGTTTTGCGGCCAAAGGGGTGCGTTAGCTACGCGTGCTTTTTTCTGTCCGCACCTTTTAAATACCGCTGGTATTTAGAGTTCACAGAATGGCTGGGTTTTCAGTGCGTTAGGCTCCAAAAAGGGAGCGTAGTGCATAATTTAACGCCACTGCAACTCTAGATACCAGCGGTGCTTACGGAAGCGGCCAGCTTCAAAAACGTGCTCGTGCACGATTCCCCCATAGAAAACAATGGGGCTGTTTGAGCTGAAAAAAAACCTAACACCTGCAAAAAAGCCGCGTTCAGCTCCTAACGCAGCCCCATTGTTTTCTATGGGGAAACACTTCCTACGTCTGCACCTAACACTCTAACATGTACCCCGAGTCTAAACACCCCTAACCTTACGCTTATTAACCCCTAATCTGCTGCCCCCGCTATCGCTGACACCTGCATATTATTATTAACCCTTAATCTGCCGCTCCGTACACCACCGCCACCTACATTATAGCTATGTACCCCTAATCTGCTGCCCCTAACACCGCCGACCCCTATATTATATTTATTAACCCCTAATCTGCCCCCCACAACGTCGCCGCCAGCTACCTACACTTATTAACCCCTAATCTGCCGAGCGGACCGCACCGCTATTATAATAAAGTTATTAACCCCTAATCCGCCTCACTCCCGCCTCAATAACCCTATAATAAATAGTATTAACCCCTAATCTGCCCTCCCTAACATCGCCGACACCTAACTTCAATTATTAACCCCTAATCTGCCGACCGAATCTCGCCGCTACTGTAATAAATGGATTAACCCCTAAAGCTAAGTCTAACCCTAACACTAACACCCCCCTAAGTTAAATATAATTTAAATCTAACGAAATAAATTAACTCTTATTAAATAAATTATTCCTATTTAAAGCTAAATATTTACCTGTAAAATAAACCCTAATATAGCTACAATATAAATTATAATTATATTATAGCTATTTTAGGATTTATATTTATTTTACAGGTAACTTTGTATTTATTTTAACCAGGTACAATAGCTATTAAATAGTTAATAGTTAAGCTGAAGAGGTCCATGATCCGGCTGAAGTCTTCTATCAACGGCATCTTCAATCTTCTTTCTTCCGGATCCATGTTCATCCCGCCGATGCGGAACATCCATCTTCACCGACGACTTCCCGACGAATGACGGTTCCTTTAAGGGACGTCATCCAAGATGGCATCCCTCGAATTCCGATTGGCTGATAGGATTCTATCAGCCAATCGGAATTAAGGTAGGAAAATTCTGATTGGCTGATGGAATCAGCCAATCAGATTGAGCTCGCATTCTATTGGCTGATCGAAACAGCCAATAGAATGCAAGCTCAATCTGATTGGCTGATTGAATCAGCCAATCGGATTGAACTTGATTCTGATTGGCTGATTCCATCAGCCAATCAGAATTTTCCTACCTTGATTCCGATTGGCTGATAGAATCCTATCAGCCAATCGGAATTCGAGGGACGCCATCTTGGATGACGTCCCTTAAAGGAACCGTCATTCGTCGGGAAGTCGACGGTGAAGATGGATGTTCCGCGTCGTCGGGATGAACATGGATCCGAAAGAAAGAAGATTGAAGATGCCGTTGATAGAAGACTTCAGCCGGATCATGGACCTCTTCAGCTCCCGCTTGGATGAAGACTTCAGCCGGATCATGGACATCTTCAGCCCCCCGCTTGGGCTTGGATCAAGACATCGGAGGAGCTCTTCTGGATCGATCGGTGAACCTGGTATGGTGAAGATAAGGTAGGAAGATCTTCAGGGGCTTAGTGTTGGGTTTATTTAAGGGGGGTTTGGGTTAGATTAGGGGTATGTGGGTGGTGGGTTGTAATGTTGGGGGGGGTATTGTATGTGTTTTTTTTACAGGCAAAAGAGCTGAATTCTTTGGGGCATGCCCCGCAAAGGGCCCTGTTCAGGGCTGGTAATGTAAAAGAGCTTTGAACTTTTGTAATTTAGAATAGGGTAGGGCATTTTTTTATTTTGGGGGTCTTTGTTATTTTATTAGGGGGCTTAGAGTAGGTGTAATTAGTTTAAAATTGTTGTAATATTTTTCTAATGTTTGTAAATATTTTTTTATTTTTTGTAACTTAGTTCTTTTTTATTTTTTGTACTTTAGTTAGTTTATTTCATTGTATTTATTTGTAGATATTGTATTTCATTAATTTATTGATAGTGTAGTGTTAGGTTTAATTGTAGGTAATTGTAGGTATTTTATTTAATTAATTTATTGATAGTGTAGTGTTAGGTTTAATTGTAACTTAGGTTAGGATTTATTTTACAGGTAAATTTGTAATTATTTTAACTATTTTAGCTATTAAATAGTTCTTAACTATTTAATAGCTATTGTACCTGGTTAAAATAAATACAAAGTTACCTGTAAAATAAATATAAATCCTAAAATAGCTATAATATAATTATAATTTATATTGTAGCTATATTAGGGTTTATTTTACAGGTAAGTATTTAGCTTTAAATAGGAATAATTTATTTAATAAGAGTTAATTTATTTCGTTAGATTTAAATTATATTTAACTTAGGGGGGTGTTAGTGTTAGGGTTAGACTTAGCTTTAGGGGTTAATCCATTTATTACAGTAGTGGCGAGATTCGGTCGGCAGATTAGGGGTTAATAATTGAAGTTAGGTGTCGGCGATGTTAGAGAGGGCAGATTAGGGGTTAATACTATTTATTATAGGGTTATTGAGGCGGGAGTGAGGCGGATTAGGGGTTAATAACTTTATTATAGTAGCGGTGAGATCCGCTCGGCAGATTAGGGGTTAATAAGTGTAGGCAGGTGGAGGCAACGTTGAGGGGGGCAGATTAGGGGCTAATAAATATAATATAGGGGTCGGCGGTGTTAGGGGCAGCAGATTAGGGGTACATAAGGATAACGTAGGTGGCGGTCGGCAGATTAAGGGTTAATTATTGTAGGTAGTTGGCGGCGACGTTGTGGGGGGCAGTTAGGGGTTAATAAATATAATATAGGGGTCGGCGGTGTTAGGGGCAGCAGATTAGGGGTACATAAGTATAACGTAGGTGGCGGTCGGCAGATTAGGAGTTAAAAAAATGTAATCGAGTGGCGGCAATGTGGGGGGACCTCGGTTTAGGGGTACATAGGTAGTTTATGGGTGTTAGTGTACTGTAGAGCACAGTAGTTAAGAGCTTTATAAACCGGCGTTAGCCCAGAAAGCTCTTAACTACTGACTTTTTTCTGCGGCTGGAGTCTTGTCGTTAGATTTCTAACGCTCACTTCAGCCACGACTCTAAATACCGGAGTTAGAAAGATCCCATTGAAAAGATAGGATACGCAATTGACGTAAGGGGATCTGCGGTATGGAAAAGTCGCGGCTGTAAAGTGAGCGTTAGACCCTTTCCTGACTGACTCCAAATACCGGCATTAGCCCAAAAACAGCGTTAGGAGCCTCTAACGCTGGTTTTGACGGCTACCGCCCAACTCTAAATCTAGGCCATAGTTATTATATTATATATATTAACTATATTAACCCTATCTAACCCTAACACCCCTAACTTAATTATTATTGCAATAAATCTAAATAATATTAATATTATTAACTAAAATATTCCTATTTAAAACTAAATACTTACCTATAAAATAAACCTTAAGATAGCTACAATATAATTAATAATTACATTGTAGCTATTTTAGGGTTTATATTTATTTTACAGGTAACTTGGTAATTAATTTAACTAGGTACAATAGCTATTAAATAGTTAATAACTATTTAATAGCTACCTACTTAAAATAATTACCAATTTATCTGTAAAATAAATCCTAACCTAAATTACAAATACACCTACACTATTAATAAATTCATTAAATAAACTACAATTATCTAAACTAAAATATAATTAAATACACTAAACTAAATTACAAAAAAACCCCACTAAATTACAAAAAATAAAAAAAGATTACAAGAATTTTAAGCTAATTACACCTAATCTAAGCCCCCTAATAAAATAACAAAGCCCCCCAAAATAAAAAAATGTCTATTCTAATCAGCCAATAGAATTACAGTAGCTCTTATTCTATTGCCTATTCAAATCAGCCAATAGAATTAAAGTAGCTCTCATCCGATTGGCTGATTTGAATTTGAAGGCTCAAATCAGCCAATAGGAATTCAAGGGACGGCATTTTTAATCGCGTACCTTGAATTCCTATCCAGTGTACGGTGGCGATCGTATGAAGAGGATCCTCCACGCTCCATGGCTCCGGTCTTCAGTTCCAGCGTCGCCGGTCTTCAGTTCCAGAGAGGACGGTCTTCAGCTCCACGGTCATCGGTCTTCAACTCCTCCACTCCGCGCCGGCTGGTTCCTGGAAGAAGAAGAGGTCGCCGCCTGGAAGAAGACTTCTCCGCCTGGAACAGGATCTTCTCCACCGGTCTTCAGGACAGGTAAGGACCACTTGGGGGTTAGACTTTTTTTAAGGGGGGATAGGGTGGGTTTTAGAGTAGGGGTGTGTGGGTGGTGGGTTGTAATGGGGGGGTTCTTTTACAGGTAAAAGCGCTGATTACTTTGGGGCAATGCCCCACAAAAGGCAATTTTAAGGGCTGGTAATAGAGCTGATTACTTTTTGTAATTTAGTTTAGGGTAGGGACATTTTTTTATTTTGGGGGGCTTTGTTATTTTATTAGGGGGCTTAGATTAGGTGTAAATTAGCTTAAAATTCTTGTAATCTTTTTTTATTTTTTGTAATTTAGTGGGGGTTTTTTTGTAATTTAGTTTAGTGTATTTAATTATATTTTAGTTTAGATAATTGTAGTATATTTAATGAATTTATTGATAGTGTAGGTGTATTTGTAACTTAGGTTAGGATTTATTTTACAGGTAAATTGGTAATTATTTTAACTAGGTAGCTATTAAATAGTTATTAACTATTTAATAGCTATTGTACCTAGTTAAAATAAATACCAAGTTACCTGTAAAATAAATATAAACCTTAAAATAGCTACAATGTAATTATTAATTATATTGTAGCTATCTTAGGGTTTATTTTATAGGTAAGTATTTAGTTTTAAATAGGAATATTTTAGTTCGTAATATTAATATTATTTAGATTTATTGCAATAATAATTAAGTTAGGGGTGTTAGGGTTAGATAGGGTTAATATAGTTAATATATATAATATAATAACTATATTAATTATTAACTATATTAATAATATATATAATATAATAACTATATTAACTATATTAACCCTAATATAATTAGGGTTAATATAGTTAATATCGGTGGCGACGGTGTAGGGGGGTCAGATTAGGGGTTAATATATTTAATATAGGTGGCGGCGGTGTAGGGGGATTAGATTAGGGGTTAATATATTTAATATAGGTGGTGGCGGTGTAGGGGGGTCAGATTACAGGTAAAAGAGCTGATTACTTTGGGGCAATGCCCCGCAAAAGGCCCTTTTAAGGGCTGGTAATAGAGCTGATTACTTTGGGGCAATGCCCCGCAAAAGGCCCTTTTCAGGGCTATTTGTAATTTAGTTTACGGTAGGGACATTTTAGTATTTTAGGGGGTAATACATTTATTATAGGTGGCGGCGGTGTAGGGGGATTAGATTAGGGGTTAATCATTTTAATATAGGTGGCGGCGGTTTAGGGGGATTAGATTAGGGGTTAATCATTTTAATATAGGTGGCGGAGGGGTAGGGGGATTAGATTAGGGGGTAATGTAGTTAAAATACGGTAGGTGGCGGCGGGGTAGGTGGATCATATTAGGGGGTAATATAGTTAAAATAGGTGGCGGCGGTGTAGGGGGATCATATTAGGGGGTAATATAGTTAATGTAGGTGGCGGCGGGGTAGGGGGCTCACATTAGGGGGTAATATAGTTAATGTAGCTGGCGGCGGGGTCCGGGAGCGGCGTTTTAGGGGTTAATATATTTATTGTTAGGAGTGAGAGGGGGATTGCGGATAGAGGGGTATACGTGTCGGGTTATTTTTGGGAGGCGTGTTAGACAGTAACGGCAGATTGGATACATTAGTAAGTTTTTTTATGTGGCGGCAGTTTCTAAAGTGCCGTAAGTCACTGGCGACTCCAGAAATTTGTACTTACGCAGATTTCTGGACATCGCTAGTTTGTCAGACTTACGGCACTTTAGCAACTGCCGGTGCCGTATATGAGATAGCTCGCTGTGCGAGCTGAAACTACGGGCGGCGCAGTTTTCCACGCTTGCGCCGAAACCTGCGCCGTATATATTGGATCGCGCACATAGAATGCACAGTAAAGTAACTTTAGTGTGTGCCATTATAACACAAGGCTAAATAATAGCTTCCTTGATGCTAAACATACAAGCAGGAGCATGATACAGTTTATCCTGATGTGTTCTGCCTTCAGGCCACAGCTTAACTCACCAGCACTCCTTGCACAAGTATCTGTGGATGTCCATTTCTAGCACTTTAGGAGTGATCACCAGGGGTCTCAACGCCTCATGATTCTGTAGCACACTCCACTCCCTACTGAGAGGCCTTGGAGCTTTTCCACAGCACCGGAGACTGTCCTGGTCCCGAGAGAGGCAGGTAGTGATGTTAACAAGATGGGAAGTGAAATCAAATTTTCAGAATAATTAGTGTAAAGACATTATGGCTGCATGTTTGTGTCTCTAAAGTGATCTTTATAAAACACCTTTATGCAAAGAAAGCTCAGGGACATCAGAATGGGAGCCATTGCAAACAATATTAGTAAATATATGTTTTCTTTTTTTACCTGATTCTTAGACTGGTAGCTGGGAAGCCAAGTGCTTTTTGAAAAATCTTTACATGTAGAGTGGTTCTGCCTCTGGTTCTTCACTAGTTGAGAGCTAAACAAAGACAACAGAGTTTAAGGCCTACATAAAGAAAGCAAAGCAAGGCATTTGGTATCTACTTGCAAAACCAACACGGTTATATTAATATATTTTTACCACCTTGTATCTAAGCCTCTGTAGACTGCCTCCTTATCTCAGTGCAGGCATGCATTTGATCTAATTAATGCTGACTCGTGAATAATTCCACGGGAGTGAGCGCAATGTTATCTATATGGCACACATGAACTAGTAATGTCTTGCTGTGAAAAGCTATAAAATGCACTGATATAAACGCTTCCTGCATGAGCTTAGAAACAGGCAGAAATTTAGAGGTTTAAATGTTATAAAGTATATTAATATAACAATGTTGGTTGTTTAAAGCTATGGAATAGGTAGTAAAGGCGTTAGCTATCTTTTTCAAACAATAAAATTAGTGGAGTAGACTGTCCCTTTAATTACATTAAGGGAACAGATCAGCCATTTTGAGCAATTGCGGTGGGGGAGGCTGCAGTAGAAATGAATTGTTGTGGAGGGCCAGCTGTTAGTGATAATTGTGTGGGGGGAAGTTTTAATTTGTGCTAAGTGCGCTGTGTGATCAGGTAAGTGACTTAATTAGGTATACTTGTGGGGTGGTGCACAGTAAGGGTTAATTGCGCTTGGAGGAGATTGAGTTAGTATGGTTAGGTATAAAATACAGGGGGATTTGGGATAGTACAACTGAAAAAGATTTGCTCACCCCTATAGGTTAACAAGTTAGTGATTACTGTTCTATAAAGGTATCAATAGGGATAATATGTAGCAAATTGATCAAACACATTCATGCTAAATCTTTATTTAAACACAAAACCATTCATACCAGGTATAAAATACAGGGGGATTTCGGATAGTATAGTAAAGTGAATTGGTGGAACTGGACAGTGGTGTTTAACGTTATGGTGAGTTAATTATACATTCCATGAGGTCCTCAACTGAGAGACCAGCTCTAAAGAGCCACAGGAAATAAGTATGTTGCCACTAAATATTAGCTTTGCACATTGGATCATGGCACTATGATAAATTCTGCAGTGGCTATGTTATATTGACTTGCATATGATCTAGTCCTTTGTTGGCAATTGGTTTAGAACAGTAATAAATGAAGGCTGAAGACCATGCCAGGCAACACCTGTGTCAATTGTGAAATCACTGCACAAGCCACATCACGTCATGCACTGCAGATTCCCCCACAGTGCAGGAATCTGGAAAACACAGTGTTACACTCTTCAGTCTTAAAGTAGCAGTAAAAGGGACAGTAAAATCAAAATAAACTTAAATGGATTGGATAGAGCACATGATTTCAAACACTTTTCCAATTTACGTTTATCAAATTTGATTAGTTCTCTTTGTATCCTTTATTAAATAGTAATCCTAGGTGAGCTCGGGAGTGTGCATGTGTCTCTAGCCACTTGGCAGCGGTGTTTGTAACATTGTTTATAGCAATGTGTTATTGCTATAGACAATGTTGCAGACACTGCTGCCATAGGCTGCAAAAAACATGTGCACAATCCTGAACTTCTATCAGCCTACCTAGCATTACTCTTAACAAAGGATATCAAGAGAACAAAGACAATTTGATAATATAAGTAAATTGGAAAGTTGTTTAAAATCAAATGCTCTGTCTGAATCATGAAAGTTTAAAGGGACAGTCAAGTCCAAAAAAAAAACGTTCATGATCCAAATAGAACATGTAATTTTAAACAACTTTACAATTTACTTTTATCACCAATTTTGCTTTGTTCTTTTTGTATTCTTAGTTGAAAGCTAAACCTAGGAGGTTCATATGCTAATTTCTTAAACCATGAAGGCCGCCTCTCATCTAAAATTGAGCTCTTGCACGTGAATTAACAGAGGAGTGAGCACTGATTGACTAAAATGCAAGTCTGTCAAAAGAACTCAAATAAGGGGGCAGTCTGCAGAGGCTTAGATACAAGGTAATTACAGAGGTAAAACGTGTATTATTATAACTGCATTGGTTATGGAATACTGGGGAATGGGTGATTAAGGGATTATGTATCTTTTAAAACAACACAAATTCTGGTGTTGACTGTCCCTTTAACTTTGACTTCACTGTCCCTTTAGGTTTCCAAAATCCCTTTCACTCAAGTATTGCCAGCACTTACTGGAGGAGAAATACAGAACAAATGTCAGGGTACCTCAACAACTGGACAAACATTACTATGTATCATGCATGAAGAAGGAGAAACACACTTTATTAAAAAACAATATGGTGACTTATGTGGTCATGTACAAAGCAAAAACTAGACTAAGAAAACCAAAATTGTTATTCTATAATTTAAAAACAATTGTCTTCTTACAATATATTTTAGAAAACCTAATCGAAATGGTACTTTATCTAGGCCCATGCCCTCTATAGTTCATCATATCCATGTTAGCATTCACCACTATGAAAAGAGACATAGCAGATCCATATTAGGGTGTGGGGTAGTCAGCCATAAATATAGCCATGACAATTTTTGCAGCCAGCCACATCTTTGATTGAATGTTGTATATAGCAGGATCCATACTCTCACAGCACGTCCCTTATGCCTCGGACACCCTTCTTTCCAGGGATAATCTGAAGGTGCTGAGAGGGCTTGTGAAAAGTTTTTGTACTGAAAAATACCACTTCAACTAGATTCCTTAAATAAATATTGGTAAATTATATATTTAGCATTGAATAAAGATTTGTAATGAAATTACCTAAAGTATAACTTTAATTTACCTCTTCTCTTTTGTATCTGAACACTATTACCATCATTATTTCCATTTATTTAAAAGCAATGCCAAATTTTATAGCACTGGCCCCATGCTTTAACTTTTTTTTTTTTTTTAACACAATGAGAGTTACCGTCGAGGCCAGGACAGCACAGGTTTAATTAAGAATATTCCACTCTCCTGCTGTAGTTCCTGAAGTGTCAGATCCAGAGATGCTGAGAGATGCAGACGTTTTTCCCAACTACGGACTCTCTCTTCCTTCCAGCGCATCAGAGCCTGTAGAGCAAAGCTAATATGAGGTTGGCAGTCAATTTACACCATGGTTACTAAGGCGCAGTTAACTAGCATTTGTTCCTAGTAATTAAGATTTCTACACAATATATTAATTTGTTATCTAAGTTAACCCTAGAGTTCCCAGAACCTTTTGTTTCCTGCAATGGCAATATAGGGACTGTCACAATGCCACATAAAGGATATCACTGTGTACACAATGTCACCATAGATATAATGTTATGTGGTAACAGCAAAGTTGCCTGCAGATGAGAGGCACCGGTGACATTGCCGCTGGGCTGGAAGTGCTAACTCCCTTTTCACCTTGCATACTAGAAAAGCTTTCTTATCTGGAATCCAAAAGCACTGACCCCCTAACCATAGCCCTAGTCCTAATCTTAACCTTGTCTTTAGCACTAATATTCTAAACATCACCCTATGTCCAACACTCTCATCTGTCATCAACAACTCATCTGTCATCAAAATAGTTGATCAGTAACATTGTTGATATGCAAGGCCATTGGTCTCTATGATCTTGGTATAGGTTAGCCAGTAAAGCCAAATGAATACATTGAATACAATACAAAACCCTTTTTCCAATCTGCTTGGGACCGGAAAAGGTTTCGATTTCAAAATATTTGCACCTGTAAAATTAGACAGTTTAACGAGGGGATGGGACCAAGTGTAAACAACAATACCAATATCATATGTCATTTAGGCAATATTTAATCATCATAATACAGCCTATAATGCAACTTAAAGGTTGTTTTTATATGACTTAGAAATTGCAGCGGACGACGGATTTGACCTTTTCCTATCTTTAACACTGAGTGGACTATTAACTTTTTTTCCCTCTGGGCTAGTAGCTTTTAAACCCTATATATATATATATATACTTTGGAGCCCTTTCCACTAAAATACCTGAAAACATAAACAATATTTTTTTATTCAATTTTAATATTATATGTATTTTTAAATACATATCCCTATATAAATATCTGTCAGTAGAGTATTTAGGTTTTGTGCTGCTCTAGGCATTCCAAATGATGCCTCCCCCCCAAAGGTTTTAGGCCATAATATTTTTTTGTCAGGGAGTAATACAATTTTTTTTATGGCATTTCCAGAATAAATATTCACACACACAGTCACAGACATAAGATAAGTGCTAGTTTGTTTTTTTCAGCAGAGCACTCCATTAAAGTCTTTGAAGAAAAGAAGTTAATGTGGTGGCAATATTGAAAGTCCTGAAGTTAGTGTGCGTCGGCTTTTGCTCATGCACAAACCATTTACTTTCAACTTGTAATATGCGTGATAACCTGCGTGCATTAAAAGTTTACATCCAGCAGTGTTTGCACTCGAGCAAGCGCTAAATTGCGCGCCACTTGTAATCTAGCCATTTATGTTTAAAACAATATTAAATTAGTTAAAAATCTTGGGTTCTGATTCATTCTGGATTTTGGAATTCTAGATTTTCGGGATTTGTACATATACAATAAATATAATCTTATGGACCCCAGGTCATTTAAATATCTAATTCTACGTTTTTTATTTATTTCTTATGGACTTTTATTGCCAGTAAAAACTTGAGAATTGTGGGAAACATAAGTGCAGAAGTTTATGGTGCTCATCAATCAAGAATTTAAAGTTGTTTTTTTTTGTTTTGTTTTTTACTTTTTTTTTTTTTTAATATTTTATTTATTGAGGTTTTGCTGAAACAGTACAATTTATATGGAATTTCATATCATTATAACAAGCATGAATAATGTATTCCATTTTAACAGTGTCTCTATAGATACAAGGAAAAAATTCCCAATATAGACATTCTAATAGTAGAGACTGGAACCCCTTTTTCTTTTTTCTTAGATGTCATTTTCCACATAAGCCAAGATTAAGAAATCAAATTATCACATTTGAACCTGTAAACTTAGAATAGTAGAGTAATAGACATTTGAAGTGATAGTAAAAATGAAAGTATCAGTTTACTGTATAAAGGATATGATGAGATAAGTAAATATATTGCTCTGAATACCCAAGCAGTCCTGCTACGGTAGATATAATAGAACAAAATGAACATCAAGACATACTGCAAGGGTTAGTATTAATAAAAACTGTAGTGAGGTTGCGGCACAAGAAAGAGATTAGCCGCATGAGTAGCCCTCCTAAATAAGGAGGTTTATTATATGTGTGTGGGGGGGAGGTGGTAAGATAAATATAATGTAAGGTGTAAGACCACCCTTAACGAATGGCAATATTACAGATCATGCTCTTTAATTAAAGGTTAGAAAGGAATAACAGAAATTGTTTTAGCCCTCAATATCTGAGGCCAGTAACTCTGTTGTATCTCTATTAGAATATCAGAGCAGACATTAATTGGGTGTGACATAAGTGTGAGAAATGGGAGGTAGTATGGCATATATCAATAACATGAGGCTCAGCATATGTGTGTACAGTGAGTTCATACATGGCCAGGGGTTAATGTTTGTATCCAACTCCTGTCTTCTAAAGAATATTGAACACAAAACATCGTGGTGAACAGGTTGAAATTAAACCATGACTCCCCTCTGGTGGTGGAAAATGGCTATTGCATCTTTATCTAGGAATATTCGTTTAAAGCCAAATTCTGCCTTATAACTTGCCTTTAAATATATAACTCAAGCGATCTAGGTCTGTATAGTGTAATACAAATCAAATATAGATACAGCAGATCTAAGTAACCTTGGAGAAAACACAATGAAACAGACAAACAAATTATCATAAACACGGATATGAGCTGCTTATTTAAACCAAAATATAGTTGTGAAAAATAGGTAGCTTTTGTTCACTCGTAGCCCACACTTAGAGAGTAACCCCATTGTCCCTTTAATAAGAGTTCCCACTGGTAACCAAATACCAATAATAAAGGTTTAATTCACTTTCATAAGCCCATAGAGGACTAATAGAGTTTTGAAAAAATTCAGTCCACTTTGTCCCAGATCAGCAAAGAAGGCTTAAACGATAGTGGAAAATGCAAACAATTAAAGATGAAGTAGATAAAAAAAAAAAACCCAGAACCAATTGACCATATATAAAACATCACTGAACATTCAATAATAACTGAACTATTTGAACTTCTTAGTAGCGTGAGCAAGCTGAAATGAACTTTGTGCAGAGTCCTCTTTCAGACTAGAATTACCTAACCAACTCCGAGTCTGAGGAGTTTTAAAATCCATTCTCTATGGAGCTTCCGATGTGTCAGAATTTTAGTTAACTGTGTTTCCTCAACTTCAACTTTATTGTTGTTCGCCGATGAAGTGCTGGGCAGATTGAAAAACATTACAACAGAGTGCTTCCTGGAGAGGGTGGCCACCAGCCTTCCATGTCTCATCGCAGCTGCAGCACCACATGGCATCGTTGCCTGAAGGGAACCTCCCAAGATCACTGCAGGAGGTGGGATAGGTACAAAGTGGTGCCCTGTTAGAGCAAATAGCCCCCTGTTAGCTGATCGTTCAGCACAGACTACTGCCGTAGAGAGAAGCGGTCCACTCTGTTCACCTTGTAGGGGCTCAGGTGAATCCACCCCCACCAGCTTCTGAGTGATGTCGGAGTCCGAGATCTGCGTCACCTCAGCCACCCATGTTGTAAGGCTCTGTGTTAGGCATTCAAACCGGTAGTCCACCATTCGCTTGAAATCCTCCTCCCATATAGCGTTCGGCTCCATGGTTCTGTCGAGATATATCGCTCACACGCTGTCCTTCTTAAGCCTGATAGGGTCACCAATCTGGGTTTAGTAGACACCGTAGGCCTCAATGGCGCAGGCAGCTGTATTTCATCTGACTTGGTGTTAGAGTTATCGATCCGGGACAGGGTCAGGTCAAAGCTCTCCTTAGAGATTAAGAACAGTCTCTCATATATAAAAAAAGGCAAAAATAAGTATAACACGACTCATATAGAAGGCCTTTTCAGTTAGATAAATACGGAGCTCAAACAAGTACGTCTGCCATGATAGGTTGCTGGCTCCGCCCCCAAGAATTTAAAGTTTGAACAAAAAAATGAAATTTTAAAATCTCATTCAAAGCTGGGTTAGTTTAGGACATAGAGCTATAGGTTCATATCCCATCCATTGCAGTTTTTTGTATCATATCAGAGCCCTTAACCTAGAAAGACTTTCACAGTATGTTCCCAATATGAACACAAAACAGAGGGGCGCCTCATGTGTATATGTATACAAAATGTAGTTCCTGTATTCATTAAACTTGTGTCTGAATAACAAATGTGTTCACCCAGGTTTTTGGTTTTAGTTTATTTTAAATAGTTCAGGATGTTGTCTTATGCCTGATGAAACTGCAATTTTAGAAGCAGAGATTTTGCTTAATGTTTTTAATGTGATTTTTAAATAAACCATTTTTAACAAAAGCTTAGTGCAAGCACCTTATTATCTGTTGGAACTGCATCCTGGGGCCTACCGTTCTTGGAACTTGCATCCTGTTTTCTAGTCTGAAGCCAGAACAAGGGTTAGCTGATACTTCCTGAGTTATCAGCCTGCGATTTCCAGCACATTAGGGCGCTATTGCTACATATGAGTACCCATTTGGCATCTATAGATGTTTTCTTGCTGGTGGCATTTTTGATCTACACACGAGTTGCCCCTCTGTTTTGTGTTTATTTCTAGTGCCTGATCTGGATTGATCTGAGAGGAGAGCAGCCGTCCATTATGTGCCTTCTGTTTGGATATCACACACATTTGTGGACAGTGCATCGCACTACCCCATCTTTTTGGGACTTTTTATAACTCTATAATTATTATCAATTTTGTATCTGATTGCATTATATATGACATTATGATGCTATAGACCTAACTGTTATACCTTTATTACAGCTTGTTTATTGTACGGGCTTCAGTCCACTGTTCTGTTTTTTGTCAGAGAGCGCCCCCTCTCATTTCTGGTTGTATTTGATGTTCACAATAGGTTTGCATGTGTCTGTGTTTCATATGCAGAAGGTTATTGAGTATCCTTAACCCATTGGGTTTAACATTACATAGTATGTATAAATACTGTTTATATACACTCACCGGCCACTTTATTAGGTACACCTTGCTAGTAAAGGGTTGGGCCCCCTTTTGCCTTAAAGGGACACTGAAACCAATTTTTTTTCTTTAATGATTCAGATAGAGCATGCAATTTTAAGCAACTTTCTAATTTACTCCTATTATTAATTTTTCTTCGTTCTATCTTTATTTGAAAAAGAAGGCATCTAAGCTAAGGAGCCAGACAATTTTTGGTTCAGACCCTGGACAGCACTTGTTTATTGGTGGGTGAATTTATCCATCAATCAGCAAGAACAACCCAGGTTGTTCCCCAAAAAGGGGCCAGCATCTAAACCTACATTCTTGCTTTTCAAATAAAGATACCAAGAGAATGAAGAAAATTTGATAATAGGAGTAAGTTAGAAAGTTGCTTAAAATTGCCTGCTCTATCTGAATAACTAAAGAAAAAATTTGGGTTCAGTGTCCCTTTAATTCTTTGTGGGATATATTCAACAAGGTATTGGAAACATTCCTCAGAGATTCTGGTCCATATTGACATGATAGCATCACGCAGTTGCTGTAGATTTGTTGGTTGCACATCCATGATGTGAATATCCCGTTCCGCCACATCCCAAAGGTGCGCTATTGGATTGAGATCTGGTGACTGTGGAGGCCATAGGAGTACAGTGAACTCATTGTCATGTTCAAGAAACCAGTTTGAGATGATTTAAGCTTTGTGACATGGTGCATTATCCTGCTGGAAGTAGCCTTTAGAAGATGGGTACACTGTAGTCTAAAACTATGGACATGGTCAGCAACAATACTCGGGTAGGCTGTGTCATTTAAATGATGCTCAATTATTATTATTATACTTTATTTATGAAGCTCCAACATATTCCGCAGCGCTGTCCATGGATACAATTCATTTAAATAAAACAATACAAGACTTGTAAGAGACAGGACAAAATTTATAAACACATACAGGAGGGATTGAGGGCCCTATTCCAGTGGGAACGTACAATCTAGAAGGGTAGGAGGTTGAGAAACAGGAAGCGAGGACTGCAAGATTGAGAAAGATGTTAGATGAGGCAAATGTTAGGTAAGTGAAATTAATTTATTATTGAGTTGGGTGGTAGGCTTCCATGAACAGAAAAGTCTTCAGGGAGCATTTAATGGAAGACAGATTAGGGCAAAGCCTGACAGCACGAGGGAGAGTGTTCCAGAGGGTAGGTGCTGCACAACAGAAGTCCTGCAGTCTAGCATGAGAGGAGGTGATAGTTGCGGATGCAAGGAGCAGGTCATTGTTGGATCTTAGTGGACGGGCTGGAGTATACTTTTATATTAGAGAGGATAGGTAGAGGGAGTGGCGTTGGTGAGAGCTTTGTATGTAAGGGTGAGAATTTTGAATTTAATTCTGCTGTGAATGGGGAGCCAATGAAGGGACTCGCAGAGAGGTGCAGCAGATACAGATTGACGGGAAAGGTGGATCAGCCTGGCAGAGGCATTTAGGATGGATTGAAGGGGGGAGAGGCGGGAAAGAGGAAGGCTAGCGAGTAGGTTATTGCAGTAGTCAAGTCAGGAGATAACAAGATAGTGGATTATTTGCTTTGTGGTGTCAGCGCTCAGAAAAGGGCGAATTTTGGAAATATTGCATAGATGGTTGCAGCAGGATGTAGAAAGTGATTGGATATGGGGGACGAAGGATAGATTTGAGTCAAGTGTGACTCCGAGGCAGCAGACTTGGGGCGATGGGGAAATGGTGATGCCGTCAACAGGGATAGAGAAGTCAAAAGTCGGTGTAGAGCTTGAGGGGGGATAAGAAGGAGTTCAGTCTTGGACATGTTAATCTTTAGGTGGTGAGAGGCCATCCAGGAAGAAATACCAGATAAGCAGTCACTGACATGAGAAAGGACAGAGGGAGAGAGAGCAGGGGTGGAGAGGTAGGACTGGGTGTCATCAGCATAGAGGTGATATTTTGGTACTAAGGGGCCCAAAGTGTGCCAAGAAAATATCCCCCACATTACTGTTGCCTTTCTATCATCTCGAACCAGTCTGCCCATTCTCCTCTGATATCAACAAGGCATTTTCGTCCACACAACTTCCGCTCACTGGATATTTTCAATTTTTTGGACCATTCTCTGTAAACCCTAGAGATGGTTGTGCATGAAAATCCCAGTAGATCAGCAGTTTTTTAAATACTCAGACCAGCCTGTCTGGAACCAACAACCATGCCACGTTCAAAGACACTTAAATCCCCTTTCTTCCCCATTCTGATGCAGGGTTTGAACTTCAGCAAGTCGTCTTCACCACGTCTAGATGCCTAAATACATTGAGTTGCTGCCATGTGATTGTCTGATTAGCAATTTGTGTTACCAAGCAATTTAACAGGTGTACCTAATAAAGTGGCCGGTGAGTGTGTAAATATATATCTTTTGTCTGAGGAAGGGGAGTGTGTCCCCGAAACGTCACGCTTGATAATAAATATTTGATGAAAAGACCAGTGAGTGCCTTCCTTTACCATATATATATATATATATATATATATATATATATATATATATATATAAAAGGCACTCACTGAAAAAGTTAACACTTTGCTTTTAATAAATAATTAAATTAAAAATGCATGACGTTTCGGAGGCATTCCACCTCCTTTATCAAATGCGTGATACAAACATTTTGAAAAATACAAAAAGCAGTATACTGCTTTTTGTATTTTTCAAAATGTTTGTATCACGCATTTGATAAAGGAGGTGGAATGCCTCCGAAACGTCATGCATTTTTAATTTAATTATTTATTAAAAGCTAAGTCTTAACTTTTTCAGTGAGTGCCTTTTTTCTATATATGGATATTGGATTACTTTTAAGTGCACCCTGGAGGTTGCTATATTTTATGGAGTGCCTTTTCTAATGTCTTCAACTTATATATATATATATATATATATATATAAATGCACCAAAAACAGAAAATAGCGTCAGCACTGGTTTTCCTGGTCACGTAGACCCTTAGTCATGCTATGGATTATGGTAAATCACTTCCTTTTATGCCACCTGTATGCAAATTAACTTTGATTAACCATATTGGTTCTCATACCTGGGAAGTTAGAAATACCCCCTCTGCTGGTCAGGTTTCCTAGACAGCTTTCTTTACAACATTTTTTCTTTTTCCATCCAAATTCATAGTGTATATATTATTATGCTGTCCTATAGGAGAATAAATAACCATAAGATTACAACAATGTATAATTACATATATACAAGAATACATTACATTAAAAACATTATAAAAACAAATGGAGATCGTAATCTTTGTTTAAAACATTCGGATAAAGAGTTTTAAGTTGTTGTATCCCCCATACTTCCCTTTTTTCAGTAATAACTCTCCGTTACCACCTCTCCTTTGCTTGGGAATATGGTCTATCACCTGAAATCTCAGTTGGCTGACTGAATGTCCAACTGACAAAAAATGAGATGACACTGGTATCTTTACATCTAATAGATGATTTGTGGGCACTTATCCTATCTTTAATGGGATTTATAGTCTCGCCCACATAGCCCCGCCAATATGGGCATTTTAGAATGTAAACTACATATTCTGTGTCACAAGTATAAAAACCCTTGATCTCTCTTTTGTTATTATCATTGATTTGTGAAATAAATTTCCCTTTAATCATCGAGTTGCTGTCAGGGTGCCAGGAATCAGACAAGAAGTGCAAAAATAATCACACCTTTATTAATAACAAAAAATAATAAAAAGTCCACAAGTCAAATAACAAGCCAGGAGTCAAAACCAGAGCTGGTAGTCAGACGAGCCGAGTTAGGAGCCAAAGCGAATAGTCAGACAAGCCGGAATCAGGAACAAGGAAAACAGCAGAGTCAGGAACAAGCCAGGGATCAGGAACCAGGAAGTACGTCAGACAGCCAGGAAATACACAGGAACTCTCACAAACAGGTCAGAGACAACGCAAAGGCAAAGCATACTGAACAGAGGCCCTTTAAATAGTAAGTAATGACATCACAATTCTGAGACTGCATCCTGTCTCACACAGATGATGCACACCAGTCTGGCCATAAAAGGAAGTGCAGGAAATGAGCAGCATCCCCCACAATGCACCATAGTCAGCAAGAGAGGTGAGTAAAATGGCTGCCAGCAGCACATGGCAAACAAAACAGTGAAAAAACCCTGACAGTTGCATTGTGCAGAGTTTAGGTATGGATATGACCCTTTATTGGCAGTGGTTAAATAGTTAATGGTTTCTCCTCTGTGAGTACCCACGTCAGATTTTACTACTAGATCTCTGATGTTTTTTAATTAACTATTTTATATGAATTAATGGGGGGTCTACAGAATTCATCAATGTGGGGATTAGATTTACTTAGTAGGTACCAGTGTTTTCTTATAATTCTTGAGATGTTATCACTATATTGGTTATATACCAAAGAAAAAATAAAATTGTTTTTGTCTGTCTGTCTTCTACCATGTTGTTTATTATCCCTTAGTCTTTTAGGAACCATAGCCATATCATTAGTAACAGCCTGTTCACTATTGGTGATAATGGATTGGGGGTAACCTCTATCTAGAAATTTGTTTAAGTCTCATCTCCTGTAGATTCTTATCTTGCACATTTCTCACAGTCCTAAAAAACTGACTTTTAGGGATAGAGTTAAATACTCTCAGGGTGCTAACTTTCAAAGTGTAGTAAAGTGTTGCGGTCAGTTGGTTTGCAATAAAGGTCTGTGACTAAATGACCCTCCTGTTTATATTCTAATGTATCAAGGTAACTCACATTTTCTTTGGAATAATTAAGGGTAAATTGCAAACTTTTAGTATTCCTATTAAGCTCCTCTACAAATTCTTGTAAAGTCTCCAATGTGCCCCTCCATACGCCAAATATATCATCTATATAACGTAGCCAGATTTTACAATTTCCTTGGTAGTTACTGTTTGTGTAGACAAAACTATTTTCAAATTGGCTTACGAAAATATTGGCGTATGAAGGGGCCACATTGGATCCCATTGCTGTACCTTTTCTTTGTAGGTAATATGTATCTTGGAATAAAAAATAATTCAGATACAATATGATGTTAAGCATTTCTTCTATAAATTCACACTGTACTAAGAGAGGAGAAACTATTAACTATTTAACCACTGCCAATAAAGGGTCATATCCATGCCTAAACTGTGCACAGTGCAACTCGATGATTAAAGGGAAATTTATTTCACAAATCAACGATAATAAAAAAAGAGAGATCAAGGGTTTTTATACTTGTAACACAGAATATGTAGTTTACATTCTAAAATGCCCATTTGGGCAGGGCTATGTGGGCGAGACTATAAATCCCATAAAAGATAGGATAAGTGCCCACAAATCATCTATTAGATGTAAAGATATGACCTTACCAGTGTCATCTCATTTTTTGTCAGTTGGGCATTCAGTCAGCCAACTGAGATTTCAGGTGATAGACCATATTCCCAAGCAAAGGAGAGGTGGTAACAGAGAGTTATTACTGAAAAAAGGGAAGTATGGTGGATACAACAACTTAAAACTCTTTTTCCGAATGGGTTAAACAAAGATTACG
This sequence comes from Bombina bombina, assembly GCF_027579735.1. Lineage (NCBI taxonomy): Eukaryota > Metazoa > Chordata > Amphibia > Anura > Bombinatoridae > Bombina > Bombina bombina. The sequence continues at coordinate 503,577,749 of NC_069504.1, forward strand.
ATCTCCATTTGTTTTTATAATGTTTTTAATGTATTCTTGTATATATGTAATTATACATTGTTGTAATCTTATGGTTATTTATCCTCCTATAGGACAGCATAATAATATATACACTATGAATTTGGATGGAAAAAGAAAAAATGTTGTAAAGAAAGTTGTCTAGGAAACCTGACCAGCAGGGGGTATTACTAACTTCCCAGGTATGAGAACCAATATGGTTAATCAAAGTTAATTTGCATACAGGTGGTATAAAAGGAGGTGATTTACCATAATCCATAGCATGACTAAGGGTCTACGTGACTCGAAACGTTGCTGCTGTTTTTATCCTTATGTTGCTTAAATAAAGAAAGGAAGCTTTTAAAAGAAAACCAGTGCTGACACTATTTTCTGTTTTTTGTGCATTTATATTTGAGAGGTTGGCTGGCCTCTACAGTGTGCAATAATATAGGTGCTGAACTCACCGTATTTGATTTATATATATATATATATATATATATATATATATATATATACAAAACACGGAAGGGGACTGGACTGGGTACACATCCCATGACCCTACAACATGCTCAGCCCTGGGTAGATGCGGTAACTAACCCTTCCATTTTTGCTTTTAAGCTTAGCTGAGAGTATTAATTTGTTTTGTAATTTTCTGGGGTTAACTGCCTGTGACTCTGGAGACAGCACAGCTTCCTGTGAGTACCATTGAGCACCCAGGGCTAAGCATGTTGCAGGGTTCAGGGATGTGGACCCAGGTTTTTGGAAGGGACCTTGACGTGGTGCCTGGGCTTGTCCTATTTGGCCAGATGTGGTAACTAACCCTTCCATTTTTGCTTTTAATCTTAGCTGAGAGTTTGTAAGTGAGTGCTGGACTTTCTCTGTGTGTTTTGTGTATATATATATATATATATATATATATATATATATATATATATATATATATATATGTGTGTGTGTGTGTGTGTTTGTGTAAATATACACAAAATAAATACAATACCCAAAATTTCCAAAACATATACACTCAAAAATCAGATAGCACAATAATGAAACATGTATGGATAGAACAGAGTTCTGTCCCAGCTAAGCACTTGGTGCTGTATGATATCCCTCTCTTATTACACCAGTGTACAGTAACTCACTGGCATCTTTTCATACAATTTACCTATGTAAATCACACTTTGTTTTACTTTCCTCATAGTGTCTAATGTGCATACTGCCTCCGTAAGTATTCTGCAATTTACATGGTCCTGAAACATACTGCAATGTGATTGATTAGGTTCAGTCAAGAGTTAATTTATATCTGGTTTCTGATTGACCTTAGCAAAGAAGACCAAGCAAACATACTCAAGAAGCTTTTCATGGAGTGTATCCATGGACTTTTTTTGCACTTGCAAAACCCTACACATGCTACAGTAGGCGATATATACAATGCATATATACAAAAATTGATTTAAAAAATAGAAACACTCTCATATAATTACTAAGGCTGTTTTCCTATATATTTGTAGTCGACCTTGCTTTATTTATATGATTATATGGATTAGTGAGTCCGAATCTCAACCCTATAGTTTTAATAAATTTAGCAAGAAAAGCCTGAGAAGCCTTAATATATGCACAAAATGTTGCATGCATGAAGCATCCCCAAGACCACAAAACGGACAATGGTCTAAACAATATTGCATATAGCAGATAAGGAGAACTTGTTTCCAATTCATGCCTAGCTGAGGTTTAGTTCATATGTCTATGTATCAAGAAGTCAGAAATTGTTCTGCTTCATATGCCTGTATATTGTTTAAGTAACCAGCAGAGGATACTACCTAAAATAAATTATAATAACACCTTTTGGGCACACACTTGTTAATGCTAAATAGCAGTGCAAATTGTACATGTAGATGAGACCAAAATACCACATACCCTCATTAAGAAGTATATATACAAAAAACAAATCAGACTGCTGAGGTGTCTGAGAATATCAATGAATATTCCATACAAGTGGATCAAATTTCAAAATTCACTAACAAACTCGTCCAATTCAACTGGGTAACTGGTCTACAACTGAGAAGCCCATTGTAGCACACTCTGTGAGTAAAAAGATCCCTGTAGTAATTACCACTATGATTAGGTGAGCCCCACAAGTGTGGGTAATTGTTAGGCTTATCACATATGCACTCTCACAGAATGGATTACCACAATTATTGTCACATAAAGGTTCAAGGGCTACAGTCTTCCTCCGGATGTATACTAGTGTGATCAAAATATAACAAGATTAAAGTGAACACAAAGGGGTAGATTTAACAAGTAGCGGATGCTGCTTTTACGCCCAGCGTTTCAGGCTCGCCTGAATTGGAATTTAAGAAGCATTGTTCGGAAGACGGCTGCTCCTTAACTTCTCGTCACCTTTTAGGTGGTGGACTGCAATCATCCCGATCCGATCAGGATGACTGACACTACCTGCTAGCGGCCGATTGGCCGCATGTGAGCAGGGGGCAGCATTGCACAAGCATTTCATCAGAAATGCTTGTGCAATGTTAAATGCCGACAGCAAATGCTTTCGGCATTTAGCGTTGTCCGCTCGGCACATGATAAATTGACCCTAAATTTTTCAGACATACCTCAGCAGACACACGCCTGACGGCTGTTTCGCCTGAGCTTTTTCAAAGGCACCTTTTGAAATTTGATCCACTTGTATGGAATATTCATTGATATTCTAATACACATCAGCAGTCCTGTTTTGTTGTTTTTTTTGTAATATATTATTTTTTAATGAGGGTGTCTCTACCCATTTTTAAAATCTGGGTGAATTAAAGGTTAAGTTTTATTTTTTTTATTTTTTTTTTCTCATATACCATTTGCACTGCTATTTAGCATTAACAAGTGTGTGCCTAAAACGTGTTTTTTTTTCCTTTTCTTTTTGGTATTATTAACTCTTTACATGTCTCGTTTGCATTTTATGAATGAGGCAATTTGGGTCTGGATTGATACTGATATATGGTTATTTGCTTGTATTCAGAACCTCTTTTTGTAGGTGTTATTTAATACCTAAAATTACCTGCTGCTTCTGAATCCTTAGCTTTGTTAATACAGGCAAGACCTGAGGGGAACGGAAGCTCTGTTTCTTTAAGAGGGTTTCGGCCTGGTTCCAGGACACCTTCATCAGGTACCCCCTGACAAAGGACTGCATGCGTTCCATAAGTATTGTGCGGTACTCTGTCATTGCTTCACTGGCTTCCTAAGGAGAACATGAATGTGAGATAAAAAGAGATGGATAAGAAAAGATGTGCAGTGGGCTGAAAGACATTTACTCACCTTGTACTTATGTCCGGATATCCTACCCTGGCGTGCCGCCTGTTGTAGAACCCGTCTGTTGTGCCTCTCATCCTTATTGGTAAACATCACTGTGAGGTGGGGCCATTCACTAGAAGCATAGGGCAGGGGACCATTGTTCTGTATACACACAGACCAAGTGTGTTATTCATTTAATGCTGGCATAGTATAACTGTAAATGCTCCTGTCACAGTGTTCTACTGTAGCATGTAGAGGAATTGGCATACTGATGCATGGGCTCTGTCCCAGATAGAATAGTTCTTTAAGCAATTTATTTGCAGTACAATAAGCCATTTGCAAATGAAAACCTGTCAGATACTCAGGTCCTGATGGTCAAAACCCGCTGCTATGGAGAGATTTCACACAAATTAATTGAAATTATTTTAGACTTTATAATGTAAAATAGGAGTTTCTCCTTCCCATACAGTACATAACCATTCATAGTGAGAAAAACATCTCTCATGGATAAATTTGTGTTTCTAATATTCTTTGAGAGAGCACACTGTACAGACGAGAAATCTTAGATCATCTCGCTTGAGTGGAGAGCTTTAGATAATCAGGCCCTCAGTATTGGGAACCCTCATCAGCAGTATTCAAATCCCTCAGAAAATATTTTTTTGCCCCCATCCTAGTTATTGAATTCCTGAATCACTGTGCCCAGCATATTTTAGCCTTTTTCAGGGCTTTTTTGGAATCTTTATCTTGTGCATGCTCAGATTTGAATAAATAGGAGGTTTATTTTGACCTAATTGTGAGGGGTAGTTCTATAATATGAAACTATCCCACTCTGATTCAATTGCAATTGTATTATTTATTCATTTTACAACAAATCAATGGTTGCATGAGCCCTACATGTGTCTCTGGTCTCCAGTTTTGAGAAAGATAAAGGCATTAAGCTAAAATTGTTGGGATGGGCAGGACGCTGAGATCAATTCACACTTTTAAAATACAAGATGTTCCTATCTAAAATAGAATCAATAAAATGTGTTTTTTTCATGATTACAATTAGGTGTTTGGATACTTAAAGGAACATTAAACACTTTGAGATGTTAATATAAAATGATAAATCGTATATATAAAAACAACTCTGCAATATACTTTCATTATTTATTTTGGCCCCTTTTTCTGTAACTAAATTCTGAAATTATGAGCTTTTCAGTTCCTGTTAGAAGTAGATGTGTGGAACACTGTTACATTCCACACAGCCATTGGCTGCACACTCTAGTGACCTTTTTATAACTTTCTCTAATTGGCCACAGCAGAGAAGGTAACCTAAGTTACAACATGGCAGCTCCCATTGTTTTATAGACATTAAAAGTTTACACTTATTATGACAATATTTAAACAGCTAATGAAACTTTATCAAAAATGCATCTACATGTTATTCTTAGACTAATCTTTTCTTTGAATGTATAATTATATCTAGTATTTATTTAATGTTTAATGTCTCTTTAAAACATATTAATCAAAAATTAACATGAAATTATAGGAATAAGTTAATTATAGACATCTTGACATTGTTAGGACTCTCAATGAAACTTCAATTAGAAACACAAGGCACTTGAAGTAAAAATCAGTGTGATGCTAGACATCCCCCCTTTCCATTGGCTGTGTTGTTGTTTTTTCTCTAACAAGCTTTATTGATTAACTCTTAAGCTGTACAGAAAAAATGGTAATAAATAAAGATAGATTGTGTATTTACATGACTGTTCATACAGCGCATCACATCAACCATAACTGTAAAGGGATCTTAGAACAAAACTTTCCAAGATAATAACTTAATATCTATGGAATGCATAGGTTCAAACAGAACCCCTTGAAGAACTTTAAGAACTAAATTCAAACTCCATGGAGGAGCAATTGGTTTAAACACAGGCCTGATTCTAATCAAAGCCTGACAAAAATATTGAATATCTGGTACATCTGTCAGATGCTTGTGCAACAAAATAGACAAGGCAGAGATCTGACCCTTTAGGGAACTCATTGATCAAACCTTCTCCAATTCTTCTTGGAGAAAAGACAAAATCCTGGGAATCCTAACTCTATTCCATGAGTAACCCTTGGATTCACACCAGTAAAGATATGTATGCTCTATCTTATGGTAAATCTTCCTAGTTACAGGCTTACATGCCTGAATTAAGGTATCTATGACCGAATCAGAGAAATATCGCTTGTATAAGATCAAGCGTCCAATCTCCAAGCAATCAGCTTCAAAGAAACTAGATTTGGGTGGAAGAAGGGACCCTGAATAAGAGGTCCTTCCTCAACGGAAGTGTCCAGGTTGCAGAGATGACCTGTCCACTGGATCGGCCTACCAAATCCTGCGAGGCCACGCAGAAGCGAGGAGGATCACTGATGCCTCCTCCGATATGATTTGAGCACCCGGGAAAGAAACGCAAACGGGGGAAATAGATATTCTAGGCTGAAGGACCAAAGAACTGTCAAGGCAGCTATCAGCTTGGACTGGGGGTTCGAGACCTGGACCCGTATCCCAGAAGCCTGGCATTCCGACAAGATGCCATGAGATCCAACTCCAGCCGACCCCCTTTGAGAATCAGGTTAGAGAATACTCCTGGATGGAGTTCCCAATCTCCTGGATGAAAAGTCTGTCTACTCAGAAAATCTGTTTCCCAAGTGTCCACCCCTGGGATATGGACCGCTGACAGATAGCAAGAATGAGCCTCCGCCCACTGGATAATCTTGGCTACCTCAGCCATCGTCAAGGAACACCTCGTTCCTCCCTGATGATTGATGTAAGACCGTCGTCATATTGTCCGTCTGAAAACAGATGAAACTGGACAGAAGCCAACAGAGGCCAGACCAGAAGGGCCTTGAAGCTCGCTCTCAGATCCAGGAAGTCTATAAAAAGAACAGAGTCCGCCTGAGTCCACACTCTGCTAAACCAGTTCCCTGGGATTGGTGATCCAGAGACAACCACCATAGAAGAGAGTCCCTTGTCTCCTGACCCAGAGGTATTTGAGGAGACAAGTCTGCATAGTCTCCGTTCCATTGCCTGAGTATGCTTAACTGCATAGGTCTGAAGTGGAACAAACAAACAGGATTTTAAGGGTCACAAGGCGCTGTTCATTTTATCAACCTTGAAAGGATGAAAGGTTGAGTGGACCTCACCGGGGATTGAACCTGCAACCCTTGGGTTGTTACAGAGCTCAGCTACAGTGCCTTAGCATGCTGAGTTATCTGTCCAGCTATTGTCCATTACCGTCACCATCAGCCCGATTACTTCTATGTACTGAGCCACTGAAGGCCGAGAAGTGGACTGAAGGACTAGACCAGTAATGATAGAACTTGATTTCCTGACTTCAGTCAGAAAAATCTTCATTGATATGGAATTTGTCATGATTCCCAAGAAAGCTACCCTTGTGCTTGGGACTAAGGAACACTTTTCCAAAGACACCTTCCACCCTTGAGATCACGGGAAGTATAACACCATGTCCGTGTAAATCTTGCTTGCTGTAAGGATGAAGCCTGGACTAGGATATCAGCCAGATAGGGCGCCATTGCAATGCCCCGTAACTAAAGCACCGCCAACATCGATCCCAGAGCCTCCATAAGAACTCAGAACTGTGGCAAGACCGAAAGGAGGGACCACGAACAGGAAGAGTTTAGCCAGAAAGGCAAACCCTAGAACTTGAGATGATTCTCGTGAACGGCACATGAAAGCACTTGTCCTTTAATCCCCAGTTGTCATAAATTGACTTTCTAGGATCAAGGGAGGAATGGAACAAATTAATAGTTTCAATCCTGAAGGACAGTACCCTTCTTAAAAAATGGTCTGAAGATTCTACTTTTTTGAGAATCACAACCCGATCAGTAACCCCAGATCCTGTACCAGTATTAGAACTGAAACAATCACTCCCAGGTCTGAGAGGTCTCCTACGCAGTGTAAGGATGTCTCACCTTTTGTCTGATCTTCAGACAATCTTGAAAGCAGAAACTGCCTCTGAGAGGAAAACATTTGAGCTCAAAACCAACTTGAGCGAAAACGGGAAGTCAACCCCCTACAAGATCCAGTTCCGGACCGGGGCATGTTCTCCATGCTGTCTTTGATTTAACAGCAGGCTATATGTCTTTTTTTTTTTTTTTTTTATTTCCTCAAGCCAGGTCCCAACAACGTTTCTTAGTTTTAGAACATATATCCGTAAAACAAGGCTCTAACCATAAGGTCCCAAGAGCTGGCACAGAGCCACCTATGCTCCCAGTTTGATAACTGGAAGGGAAGAAATCGAAATAAAGGAATTAGCCAATGTGAAAGCTTTATCCAGTCCTGGATTTTATCCAGGGAAGCTACTGACTAATAGCATTAGACAATGCATCAAGCCGCTATGCCGTCACACTAGTGACGGTAGCAAAATACACAGATGGTTGCCATTGTAAACCCTGGTGTGTTCCATAGGACTATCCTATAAGGGTATAGAAGTTCTTGTAGTGAAGTTGAAACTACTCCTTCCCCCCTAAGGAACGTCGTCCAGCCTCAATAGCTGAGTCGGCTATGAGAAACAGTCTTGTAAATATAGGGAATGCCTAAGGTACCACTCCATCTGAAACTGAGATTCTCAGTAACATGAAGGAACAATTTAGAATAGCAATTCCTCTAGCAATGCTTTTACCTCGTGGAAAAATATAGAAAGCATCATAACCCCGAGTGGAGTGTGAAGGAACGCAGGGCACTGCATGTAAGCCATAAAATTTGGACGGAAAGTATAGGAAAAATTTGTGGCCATTGGTAATAGACTCCCAAACAGCAATCGCCGTAGAGGGAGTAAATTCCAAAAGAGAAAATAAATTGTTTCACATAGGAAATGATACTGTGCCCTTAAATCTGAAAAGAAACTCCATTCTTGTGTGCGTTTATTTCATCCTCAGTCACAAGGGATGAATTAACAAATAAACAGCTGAAATTCATTTATTATAATGTACACAGAACAAAATGTTACTGTCTCTTTAAATCTTAAAGTAACTCATTTTTGTATATTTTTGTACCATCCTACGTCACAAAGGATGAATTAACAAATAAACAGCCGCAATTCTGTTAATAAAAGTTACACAGAATTTTTTTTTACTGTCTCTTTAAATTTTAAAAGAACATCTCATTTCTGTTGTGCAGAACAATCCAATAAGAATATCAATATTGCTGCAAAGAAATATCGCTATGTACATCAAAAAGCAATGTCTTTGCAAGGAACCGCAGAGCACTGCCTGTGGTTCATAAAATTATTCTGGAAACTATAGTAGAAAATTGTGGCATGGATTGACCGGTGTCACCAGACTCTTAACAGCAATAGCTATAAAAGGAGTATATATAATAAAAAAGTGACACATAAAAAACAGTACTGTTTCTTTAAATGTTAAAATAACATTATCTTTTGAGTGCTTTTGTAGTATCCTATCACAAGGATGAACGAACCCAAGCAACTGAATCTATCTAATAAAGATCACAGATAAAAAACTTTACTGTCTTTAAAGTTTAAAAATCACATTGTGTTTATTGTGTGCTTTGCAAACTGACATTCAATTAGTAAGCAAACAGTTCTGGACCTACTGAACCAGTTTAAAAATCACATTGTGCTTATTGTGTGCTTTGCAAACTGACATTTACTTAGGAAGCAAACAGTTCTGGGCCTACTGAACCTCAGCTATTGTGCTGAAGGTGCCCAGGTGTCCAAGTTAACAGTATAACAATCAGGGACCTTTTAACACGTCTGACACATGATGCATTTAGGTCTAGCACTGATCGCTATATAGCCGTGTGAAACGCTCAACCCTCCGATATCATAATGGAGGTATAGAGCGCAAATAACAATGCTCGTAAAGCTCCAAAACGGCGGGAAGATAACTCCGCCCATCGTGGGCGTCACCGTACTCAATCTCCCGGTTGCCATTAAGATCTTATAGATCTGACACCGGGAGACCGGGAGATATAACAACTAAGCCGAACTGTAGAAAAATATAGCAGAGTATGCTACCGCATGTCAGGTAGCTCTATCTCTGCTCTAAATGTTCTGTTTGGCACCAGAAAATAAAGTTAGCCGTCTCCCGGTCGGCATATTTTATGTTAAAACTGCCGGGAGTAAAATAACACTGATTCCATCTCAGCCCCAGTGTCGGTATAAAATATCTCTCCCTCAAAAAGAGACCACAGTCCCATCACAATAAAGAGCCCAATCTTTATCTTAGCCCTTGACATGTGATGGTATGTAATGTAGTGCTCACTTTCTTCTGAGAGAATGATGTCCCCAGAAATAATAAAGTTAGCACTTACCTTGAATGCTGTGCGACAACATGGCAGTCCAGCAGGTGTAAGAGGTCCTCTCCCTCCCATAGCCCTGTGGAACAAGATAAGCCTGAGTTAAATGTGCTTAGGCTATCTGGATTAGGGCAGCAAATATATATAGGAGGCGCAGTGAGAATTATGTCCCACCAGTTCCTATTGCTTCAAAGCCACCAAATGCTCTACTATAGAGACTGATCTGGTCTAGGGTACACCCTGGAACAAAGTAGCACTCTCTGGCACTACTTTAAAAATAATAAACTCTTGATTGAAGAATCTTTTCTAACACCTCACTTTGCCATCTCCTATCACTTACGCAGGCAAAGAGTATGACTGGAGTGGGAGGGAGGAGCTATATGTACAGCTCTACTGTGGTGCTCTTTGCCTCCTCCTGCTGGCTGACCAGAAGGCGTAATCCCACAAGTAAGGATGAAATCCATGGACTCATCGTGTCTTTAAAAAGAAAAGCCCTTATGGGCCAGGATCACCCAGCAGGATTATGGATTGAGTCCAAGCCAAACATCCATCAAAGTTCAAGTTTATGTACTTGCAGATAATGGTATAGCTCAAGCTGAAGTAGATCTGAGACCTGTGTAGACCAATCTAATCTGGTGGGAGCTACATTTGTTTTTGAATGTATAGGAATACGTTTTTTTAGCACTGTTAATACACATGATTAGTAAAAGGGAGTGTTTTGCTTTACATTTTGGTAGGGAGCGAAACAATAATATCCCAGGGTCGTTTGGGATAGTAACACCAAATATATCAGACATAACAGATAATATCTCAGACCAAAAGCTTTGCAAGCAGGGACAAGACCACCATATGTGTAGCATTAAACCTGACAAAAGCCTGTTTAATGAATATAGGAACTCTCAGATATAGGATGTTACAGAATTATCATAAATATAATAATTATAAAAAGCATTATAACTCACACTGGGTGTATACACTACAGGGAATGCAGAATTATTAGGCAAATGAGTATTTTGACCACATCATCCTCTTTATGCATGTTGTCTTACTCCAAGCTGTATAGGCTCGAAAGCCTACTACCAATTAAGCATATTAGGTGATGTGCATCTCTGTAATGAGAAGGGGTGTGGTCTAATGACATCAACACCCTATATCAGGTGTGCATAATTATTAGGCAACTTACTTTCCTTTGGCAAAATGGGTCAAAAGAAGGACTTGACAGGCTCAGAAAAGTCAAAAATAGTGAGATATCTTGCAGAGGGATGCAGCACTCTTAAAATTGCAAAGCTTCTGAAGCGTGATCATCGAACAATCAAGCGTTTCATTCAAAATAGTCAACAGGGTCGCAAGAAGCGTGTGGAAAAACCAAGGCGCAAAATAACTGCCCATGAACTGAGAAAAGTCAAGCATGCAGCTGCCAAGATGCCACTTGCCACCAGTTTGGCCATATTTCAGAGCTGCAACATCACTGGAGTGCCCAAAAGCACAAGGTGTGCAATACTCAGAGACATGGCCAAGGTAAGAAAGGCTGAAAGAAGACCACCACTGAACAAGACACACAAGCTGAAACGTCAAGACTGGGCCAAGAAATATCTCAAGACTGATTTTTCTAAGGTTTTATGGACTGATGAAATGAGAGTGAGTCTTGATGGAAAAAAAGAGTACTGGATGCTCCGATAAAATTTAACAAATTTATTGATACTTCATTAAAACAACAAAATCATGGAGAAGCAGATAGACACGATTGCAGGCGCAGCACCAGGGCTTACGCGTTTCGGCTGTGAAGCCTTAATCATAGCATACAGGTGCTGGGCCTGACAGGTGCACTTAACACCTTAGGTTGATTCTCATTGGTTAAAAGAAAATTTAAAAGAAAAACAACCCGCCCGCTTGGAAGTGTCATAGACTGAATATAGTGTTAGAGAAGCAAATAACAATATCACAACTGGCATATATACAATGAATAAATGCAAAAAAAACCCCTATACATGCAAAAAAAACAATTCAAATGCTGTTTAAAGCTAAAACTAAGATAAGATGATTTGAGGACAAAACACTGAATGTACATGAAATAGGGGGAAAAAATGAGAGACAAAGGTACTGAAAATACAAGAGAGTGGTATACTATAAATATCCACAAATACTATAATGCTAAACAAGTGTCAGTACCTACTAAGTCTGTGAGTATGACTTGCAATAAAATAATCATCAAAGGAATCAGGATTGCTAGTGCGAGCATACACGAAGTGTACATCATGATATATAATATAGAATGTATATTCGCAAAACGAAACAATAGTAAATAAAGTTCAAAAAACTAACTGAATAGTAAACTAGATATATCATCTGTATCTAACCTGATGTAGTGTGATGAAAAAAGAAGAAAAGAGGTATGAAAAAATGGCGTACAAAAAGGCTATCTAAGAGTGTGGCACTCAAACCCAGGGGAGATAACAAAGAACTGGAATTATTCCCAGTAATTTATTAAATCATACCTGGAGTTAAGTCCTTTAGGTATTCTGGTGTCAAGTTTAAACATCCAGAATGCCTCTCGTTTGGCCAGTAGTTTGCTGAGGTTGCCACCTCTACTAGGCAGAACAACTTTTTCAATGATGCACCATTTCAATGATCTAAGATTATTGCCATGTTTGCCATAGAAATGGAGTACCAACGGAGTAGTGGCTTTTCCTATGTTAAAAGATGACAAATGTTCTCTAAATCTGGAGTTCATATCCCTAGAGGTGAGTCCTACATACTGCAGATGGCATTCGGTGCAAGAAATGAGATATATGACATTGCTAGCTGTACAATTGAGACAAGTTTTGATGTCAAATGTTTCATCTGTGAATTTGACATCACAACAACATTCTGTTTTAGCTTTAGGCTTAGGCAATTTAATCTTTTTCAAACACTTATAGATGTAAATCGTCTCATAAGAAACCTGACCCTGAAAAAAAAAAATTTCAGTACACATACTGCGTCAGTTGAACGAGCTACATCTATACCATTCATGACTAATAACATCAGTGATTTTGCAGAAATGTGTGACGTAGTTGCCCTTCAAACCCTAGCAACTGAGTCTAGCACAGATACAGATTTCACCAACAGAGGTACCACACTCATGGAGAAATCCAATTTCTATCCTATTATGAGTAGAGGCCAAATTTTAGAAACTTACCAACAGAGAGTTGAGATGGACTTAATTAAGCTTCAAAAAGAAACCAAGAAAGTTAAACAAAATCTTACACTTAAACAGAAAAATGCCCTAGCTGAACTTAGGGGTAACAATCAGATAGTCATACGCCCCGCCGATAAAGGCGGGGCAGTAGTCGTAATGAACAGGAGTGATTATATTGCTGAGGCTAAACGTCAGCTTCATAATACAGACAACTATGAAAAACTCCATAGGGATCCTACTAACATCTTTAAATCACAATTGAAACACATTTTGGATGATGGTAGGGAACAGGGTTTCCTGGATGATAAGACTGTCAAATATCTAGATGTACAATTTCCAAGGATCCCCTGTTTCCATCATTTCCCAAAAGTACACAAAAGCATTACACAAGTACAAGGCAGACCCATTGTGAGTGGGATCGACTCCCTTTTGGAGCACCTCTCACAGTGGGTCGATTCGATTTTACAACCTATGGTACTATCCCTAGTGTCATATGTTCGTGACACAAAGCATATAATCAATATTCTGGAGACGTTTCAATGGAAGGATGAATACGCATGGTTAACCATAGATGCAGTAGCCCTTTATTCATCTATACCTCATACGCAAGGCCTGCAAGCAATTTCCTCCTTCCTCCAAAATCACAGCGACTTTTCCCCAGAGTTCCAAAATTTTGTCATCACTGTAATTGAGTTCCTTCTTACACACAATTTTTTCAGGTTTGAGGGAGAGTTCTATCTCCAGAGATGTGGCACGGCCATGGGAGCCAAGTTTGCTCCCTCGTACGCCAACCTCTACCTAGGTTGGTGGGAGCTGTGCCACATCTTTGGAGATGGGAATCCCTTCAAACAGGACATCAAATTTTACAGGAGGTACATCGATGACCTCCTCTTGGTATGGTCAGGTAGTCAGTCAGATGTGCCACTCTTTTTGGAATTTCTGAATTCTAACGATTTGAATCTAAAATTCACCTATGAGGTACATAACACGCACATTAATTTTTTGGATCTCACTCTCACAGGTGCCCAGGACAGTGGTGTCTCCATGAGTGTGTATCGTAAACCCATATCTGGGAATACCCTGTTGCACGGCAACAGCAGTCATCCCATACAAATGAGATTCGCTGTTGCCAAGGGACAATTTACCAGATTAAAGAGAAATTGTTCTGACAGAGCTACTTATGACAAAGAAGCTGATTCTCTGTCAGTAAGACTTCGAGAAAGAGGGTATCCTTCACACGATGTTACAAGGGCCAAAAGGTCCCTTGAACATATAGATAGGAAGACACTCTTACAAGATAAACCAAAGTGTGACAGGTCAAAATCGTCCCAAGGAGTTTACTTCGTCACACAGTTCAGCACAGAGTACAACAAAGTATGCAGCATAGTTAAAAAACACTTCGCTTTACTGGCTGCAGATGACAAACTAGTGACTACAGTTGAGAAGGGGCTCAAATGTTCCTATAGAAAAAGTAACACACTAGGGGGCATCCTAGCACCTACAGAACTTAAAAAGATTGAGACTAACCAAAGCTCTTGGTTGAGACATTGTGGGATGTTTAAGTGTGGCAGCAGACGTTGTAAACCCTGTGACTTTGTTCAGGTCACCAATAATTTTACGTCTTATACTACTGGCCAAACATTTGACATCAAAACTTGTCTCAATTGTACAGCTAGCAATGTCATATATCTCATTTCTTGCACCGAATGCCATCTGCAGTATGTAGGACTCACCTCTAGGGATATGAACTCCAGATTTAGAGAACATTTGTCATCTTTTAACATAGGAAAAGCCACTACTCCGTTGGTACTCCATTTCTAGGGCAAACATGGCAATAATCTTAGATCATTGAAATGGTGCATCATTGAAAAAGTTGTTCTGCCTAGTAGAGGTGGCAACCTCAGCAAACTACTGGCCAAACGAGAGGCATTCTGGATGTTTAAACTTGACACCAGAATACCTAAAGGACTTAACTCCAGGTATGATTTAATAAATTACTGGGAATAATTCCAGTTCTTTGTTATCTCCCCTGGGTTTGAGTGCCACACTCTTAGATAGCCTTTTTGTACGCCATTTTTTCATACCTCTTTTCTTCTTTTTTCATCACACTACATCAGGTTAGATACAGATGATATATCTAGTTTACTATTCAGTTAGTTTTTTGAACTTTATTTACTATTGTTTCGTTTTGCGAATATACATTCTATATTATATATCATGATGTACACTTCGTGTATGCTCGCACTAGCAATCCTGATTCCTTTGATGATTATTTTATTGCAAGTCATACTCACAGACTTAGTAGGTACTGACACTTGTTTAGCATTATAGTATTTGTGGATATTTATAGTATACCACTCTCTTGTATTTTCAGTACCTTTGTCTCTCATTTTTTTCCCCTATTTCATGTACATTCAGTGTTTTGTCCTCAAATCATCTTATCTTAGTTTTAGCTTTAAACAGCATTTGAATTGTTTTTTTTGCATGTATATGGTTTTTTTTGCATTTATTCATTGTATATATGCCAGTTGTGATATTGTTATTTGCTTCTCTAACACTATATTCAGTCTATGACACTTCCAAGCGGGCGGGTTGTTTTTCTTTTAAATTTTCTTTTAACCAATGAGAATCAACCTAAGGTGTTAAGTGCACCTGTCAGGCCCAGCACCTGTATGCTATGATTAAGGCTTCACAGCCGAAACGCGTAAGCCCTGGTGCTGCGCCTGCAATCGTGTCTATCTGCTTCTCCATGATTTTGTTGTTTTAATGAAGTATCAATAAATTTGTTAAATTTTATCGGAGCATCCAGTACTCTTTTTTTTCCTGATGTTCATTTCTCCAGACTCACTGGTTTGCTGCCGCTCCTGAGTTCCTCCAGTCCCTCTTTGCAACTGCCCTACCCCCCTCCTCTAAGTTGCCGCTGTCGCAGATTTACCCGCTGCACATCATCGGATTTCCTATCCCTCCTATATACTCACACGGAGGTGGATACAGAGGTGAATGCCGACCTAGATGCTGCCTTTCCTCGGAAGTTTACACAGACTCGGAACCAGCTATCGACTACACAGCGACTTCATCGCACACCGTTTAGCACGAGTCAGCCGACAGCAGTTCGTTTTTTGAGAGCTGAGGAACCATCAGTTTGAGGTGAGTCTGGCATATGATATGACATTCCAGTGTTCCCATTGTCTCCTACGATATCTGCATATTTACTTAACGCTGCTACCTGCCTACATACGAGTGTGTATCTAAAGTGACTTTATCCATTTGTTGTTTGGGGCCTTTGGGCAGTTGCATTGTACAACGATTATTGCTGTATATACCACGTTAGTGTGACTCACCTGACTGTTATCTTCCTCTGCTCATATTGTGAGTCTTGATGGGCCAGATGGATGGGCCCGTGGCTGGATTGGTAAAGGGCAGAGAGCTCCAGTCCGACTCAGACGCCAGCAAGGTGGAGGTGGAGTACTGGTTTGGGCTGGTATCATCAAAGATGAGCTTGTGGGGCCTTTTCGGGTTGAGGATGGAGTCAAGCTCAACTCCCAGTCCTACTGCCAGTTTCTGGAAGACACCTTCTTCAAGCAGTGGTACAGGAAGAAGACTGCATCCTTCAAGAAAAACATGATTTTCATGCAGGACAATGCTCCATCACACGCGTCCAAGTACTCCACAGCGTGGCTGGCAAGAAAGGGTATAAAAGAAGAAAATCTAATGACATGGCCTCCTTGTTCACCTGATCTGAACCCCATTGAGAACCTGTGGTCCATCATCAAATGTGAGATTTACAAGGAGGGAAAACAGTACACCTCTCTGAACAGTGTCTGGGAGGCTATGGTTGCTGCTGCATGCAATGTTGATGGTGAACAGATCAAAACACTGACAGAATCCATGGATGGCAGGCTTTTGAGTGTCCTTGCAAAGAAAGGTGGCTATATTGGTCACTGATTTGTTTTTGTTTTGTTTTTGAATGTCAGAAATGTATATTTGTGAATGTTGAGATGTTATATTGGTTTCACTGGTAAAAATAAATAATTGAAATGGGTATATATTTGTTTTTTGTTAAGTTGCCTAATAATTATGCACAGTAATAGTCACCTGCACACACATATATCCCCCTAAAATAGCTATAACTAAAAACAAACTAAAAACTACTTCCAAAACTATTCAGCTTTGATATTAATGAGTTTTGTGGGTTCATTGAGAACATGGTTGTTGTTCAATAATAAAATTAATCCTCAAAAATACAACTTGCCTAATAATTCTGCACTCCCTGTATACAAACACATATGACAGAATATCTTTAGGAAAGTCAGTGGCAAGGCAACATATAGGAGAACTGATATATAATACCTACCTCTCAATTAAAAAAAAAAAATGGTCCAATTTACTTGTATTATCAAATTTGCATCTTTCTCTTAGTATCCATTGTTGAAACATTTCATGACAGCATACTGAGGTAATGTGAGGAGTGTACACGTGTCTTGAGCACAATATTGCAGTGGTCTAGTATGTAGCAATTTTATACAATCTGTAGATGGAGCTTCAGAGTGTAGCAGCTGCAGCTAATGAGTCAAATATTTGGAGAGGATATGAGTGGGAATGTAACAAGTTTTAAGAATACCTTTCAATTGAATATTTGCTGCTCTCCTAAATACTATTGCCCTAGGCACAAACCTAGTCATACAGGGCACATTTTGGCCAAGCTAAGACACTTGGATTTCTCAGGCTTATGCTACCTTTCTTATATCTTGTTTTGAACAAGATAGTTTTGATTAAAACTTGATTCCCTTTATTTACACAAATGCCACAGGTTTACTTGGGTGCTGTGACGAATAACTGGGAAGTTAGCAACCAAATAGTCACTAAACAATTACAATTTAAGTGTAAACTTTCATGAATCAGATAGAGCAGCAGTTTTAAACATCTTTCCAATTTACTTCCATTAAAGGGCCATAATATCCAAATGTTTAAACACTTGAAAGTGATGCAGTATAGCTGTAAAAAGCTGACTAGAAAATATCTCCTGAACATCTCTATGTAAAAAAGAAAGATATTTTACCTCAAAAGTTCCTCAGTAGCCACCTCCCATTGTAAAGGATTTCTAAGCAGCATTTTAGTGTGTCTGTCCTGGGACATCTTAGGGGATGAGCCTCGTGCACTCTCATATTATTTCCCTATTCAGCTTACTATGAAATCTCATGAGAGTTAAGTCAAATCTCATGAGATCACAGTAAAAGAGTTCATGACCTCAGCACTGCTGATGCTGATTGGCTGCTGTTCATTTCTTCATTTTTTTTTTTACCTGCAGCTGGGAGCAGGTGAAGTATAACTTTTTACACAGAACTTACTCTGCTGAGCTGAGGAGATTGTGAGGTAAAATATCTTCCTTTTTTACATAGAGATGCTCAGGGATTATTTTCCTGTCAGCTTTTTACAGTTATACTGCATCAGTTTCAAGTGATTTAGCATATGAGTATTATGTCCCTTTAACAAAATTTGATGTCTTTTTTTTATTTACACTTTTTATGTCACCAGCTCAAACTGAGCAAGTGCCAGATTTCACAGAATATACGTATATGCATTTGTGATTGGTTGATGGCTGTCACATGATACAGGAGGAGTGGAAATAGACATAAATTTGAAATTTGTCAGAAAAAAATCTACTACCGATTTGAAGTTCAGACTAAGGTCCCGATGATCAAAAGTGCTACAAGGTGGCAAAATATTCCAAAATATCCATCTCTATGTCAAGCGAGCCTGTCAAAATATTCCAAGCTCCCAACATAGTGGCATAGCCGGGAGGCATTCACTATACATGCCATTGGTCGGCGATGCTGGCTATAGATAACACCCAGCATCGCCGTCCATATTGCCAATGTATAGTTAAAGGATCCTTTGAAACATAACTAGTGTGTCTAACCACTAATTCTAATACTCCTAAACTGAAGTACCCCATGATTGCAAACTAACACCACACTAATAAATATCTAAACTGCCACATACCCACCACAAGTATCTATCCTATTAACCTATTTAACCCACCACATACCCACTACAAGTATCTATCATATTAACCCCTATACCGGCAAATACCCACCCCAAGTATCTAAACTATTAACCCCTCACTGCAAGTATCTATCCTATTAAACCCTATACCGTCACATACCCACCGCAAGTATCTAAACTATTAACCCCTATTCTACCACATACCCACCGCAAGTATCTAAACTATTAACCCCTAGACCGCCACATACCCACCGCAAGTAGCTATCCTATTAACCCCTTTACCGCTACATACCAACCGCAAGTACTATCCTATTAGCCCCTATACCACCACATACCCACCACAAGTATATAAACTATTAACCCCTATACTGCCACATATTCACTGCAAATATCTTTACTATTAACTTCTATACCGCCACATCACCCACCACAAGTATCTAAACTATTGACCCCTATACCACCACATCCCCACCGCAAGTATCTATCCTATTATCCCCTATACTGACACATACCCACTGCAAGTATCTAAACTACTAACCCCTATACTGCCACATACCTCTTAGTCCCGGCTCCTGGCGCCGGGGGCCCATCTTCTTGGCGGCAGAGGACTTCAGTGGCCTCTTCCACTGCCTCCACTCTGCAATCTTCATCCACGTCAAGGCCCTCTTTGTCCCGGCCCATCTTCTTTTGTGTTTTTGTTTATTACTGCTAAATTGATAGCTTGGGAAAGCTAATTGTCTGTATATGATGCTACTGATTACCAATATTGAACTCAGTAGAAACTGAGCTATTTTAATAAGCAACAACAATGCAGATTTCTTTTTAACCCTAAGAGGGGACAGCATGGGAGTTCAGGGTGCGTGACTCTGTATACATGTTTAAAGGGACAGTATACACTCATTTTCATATAACTGCATGCAATAGACACTACTATAAAGAATAAGATGCACAGATACTGATATAAAAATCCAGTATAAAACTGTTTAAAAACTTACTTAGAAGCTCTCAGTTTAGCTCCGTTGAAAAGGTAGCTGGAAAGCCCACTGCAAGTGGCAAATAAGACACTCCCCCCCTCCCCCTTCTTTTGCATACGAAAAGACCATTTACACAAGCAGGAGCAAGCTGGAGAAGGTAGCTGACGGTATTCACATAAAACTTTGGGGCTTGGTTAGGAGTCTGAAAATCAGAGCAATGTTATTAAAGAATAAGCAAAACTATACATTTTTTTTCTAAAAAACCCTTTATGGGCTATATAAATAGATCATCTACAAAACATTTATGCAAAGAAAAAATGAGTGTATAATGTCCCTTTAACCCTTCAGCAGGAATAAGATACACAGTGCTTGAGGATCTTAATAAAAGAAAAATAGCCATAATTCAAAATTTTATATACTGTATATAAATAAATATATATATTTTCTGATAGAGCATATCATTTTTAGGAAAGTTTCCAATTGACATATTATCAAATTTACTTATTCTCTTCTTGTGTTGAATAGAATACCTAGGTAGTGTGCACCTGCCTTGAGAACTTGATGACAGCAATGTTTGTGCAAATGTATAACATGTCCCTTTAATATTAATATTGTATATTGGTGAAAATAAATGTCTGTGGTGTTTTTTGAACACTGATAGGTTTCTGTAATGCAGTAATGTTTGCTATTTTACTTACTGAATTATGGGTGCATTCACGAGTTACCGTGTTACGATCCGGATCCAAGAGAGTTGCACTAAAATAAAATTACATATTAGTAAGAGTTACCACGCTGCACTATGCTGTTCTGCCATTCAAGACTAAAACATTAAATATCACGAAGTGTGACAATGTATATATGGAATTTACCAGCCCTGTATTCTAATTAGGGTTGCCACCTCAGCCATTTTTTCCTGGACACTTATGAGTTACACATGCTGCAGGGTGCGCAGGGAGGAACATGAATAGTGCTGTCCAGGATCACTATTTGTGTGCTGTCTAGGGGTGCAATTCATGCCCCTCTCTGCACACCCTGCAGCATGTGTAACTCATTGAATGTCCAAGAAAACATAACCGAGGTGGCAACCTTAATTCCAATATACATTTTTCAACAAATTTGATAGGAAACTGACATAGCAAGATAGACAGACAGGTAGTAGGAAATAAAGACTGAAATCTACTGACAAGTCTGGCTAATGCATTAACTGAAATTTTATATAAATTTGCTGTTTCGAAAAGTGTCAGGCTTTTCTCGAGATGAAGACATTATTGGCAGAAAATAACTGGTCAGTAAAAACAAGTTGACATGAATGGAGACAAAGCGTTAATTTACATTCAGTACTATCCATATTGCGCTCTGATTCAAATTGATTGTAAAGAGATAACAAACAGTCATTGAGAAAGTATAATTTCTATTGAAAACACGTTTGCCTCTTTCAGGGGCAGCAGCAGCCATTGAGACACAATGAATAAAAATGAGAACACATCTCCAAAGTGCAGGGGAAGCCTTTATTTTCACATTATGGGCCAGATTACAAGTGGAGCGCAAACATTTGCACACGAGCGATAAGGGGTTTATCACTGGTGATTGCGCTTGTCAGGTTTCCCGCTGGTATTACGAATTGAAAGTAAACATGATCACTTGAGCACAATCGCAATTCACGCTAGAATGCTTACCGCGACTTCAGAGCTCTGGTTAACTGTTTCGCAAAACAAAAAATTTGCACAAAATACATTAGAAAGTACACTTGCACTCATAATAACACCATCTAATAAAAATTATTACAAAATTATTGCACACAAAAGTTATAGGGGCTCAAAGATATGAGGTCTCAGGTGTTAGAAAAAAAGCAGGCAAAGGGCTTTAACATTGAGATACATACATATACACTGTGTGCAGAATTATTAGGCAAATGAGTATTTTGACCACATCATCCTCTTTATGCATGTTGTCTTACTCCAAGCTGTATAGGCTCGAAAGCCTGCTACCAATTAAGCATATTAGGTGATGTGCATCTCTGTAATGAGAAGGGGTGTGGTCTAATGACATCAACACCCTATATCAGGTGTGCATAATTATTAGGCAACTTCCTTTCCTTTGGCAAAATGGGTCAAAAGAAGGACTTGACAGGCTCAGAAAAGTAAAAAATAGTGAGATATCTTGCAGAGGGATGCAGCACTCTTAAAATTGCAAAGCTTCTGAAGCGTGATCATCGAACAATCAAGCGTTTCATTCAAAATAGTCAACAGGGTTGCAAGAAGCGTGTGGAAAAACCAAGGCGCAAAATAACTGCCCATGAACTGAGAAAAGTCAAGCGTGCAGCTGCCAAGATGCCACTTGCCACCAGTTTGGCCATATTTCAGAGCTGCAACATCACTGGAGTGCCCAAAAGCACAAGGTGTGCAATACTCAGAGACATGGCCAAGGTAAGAAAGGCTGAAAGACGACCACCACTGAACAAGACACACAAGCTGAAACGTCAAGACTGGGCCAAGAAATATCTCAAGACTGATTTTTCTAAGGTTTTATGGACTGATGAAATGAGAGTGAGTCTTGATGGGCCAGATGGATGGGCCCGTGGCTGGATTGGTAAAGGGCAGAGAGCTCCAGTCCGACTCAGACGCCAGCAAGGTGGAGGTGGAGTACTGGTTTGGGCTGGTATCATCAAAGATGAGCTTGTGGGGCCTTTTCGGGAGTCAAGCTCAACTCCCAGTCCTACTGCCAGTTTCTGGAAGACACCTTCTTCAAGCAGTGGTACAGGAAGAAGTCTGCATCCTTCAAGAAAAACATGATTTTCATGCAGGACAATGCTCCATCACACGCGTCCAAGTACTCCACAGCGTGGCTGGCAAGAAAGGGTATAAAAGAAGAAAATCTAATGACATGGCCTCCTTGTTCACCTGATCTGAACCCCATTTAGAACCTGTGGTCCATCATCAAATGTGAGATTTACAAGGAGGGAAAACAGTACACCTCTCTGAACAGTGTTTGGGAGGCTGTGGTTGCTGCTGCACGCAATGTTGATGGTGAACAGATCAAAACACTGACAGAATCCATGGATGGCAGGCTTTTGAGTGTCCTTGCAAAGAAAGGTGGCTATATTGTCACTGATTTGTTTTTGTTTTGTTTTTGAATGTCAGAAATGTATATTTGTGAATGTTGAGATGTTATATTGGTTTCACTGGTAAAAATAAATAATTGAAATGGGTATATATTTGTTTTTTGTTAAGTTGCCTAATAATTATGCACAGTAATAGTCACCTGCACACACAGATATCCCCCTAAAATAGCTATAACTAAAAACAAACTAAACACTACTTCCAAAACTATTCAGCTTTGATATTAATGAGTTTTTTGGGTTCATTGAGAACATGGTTGTTGTTCAATAATAAAATTAATCCTCAAAAATACAACTTGCCTAATAATTCTGCACTCCCTGTACATATCTAAATATGTATTATGTATATGCATGTATATATATATATATACATTTGTATTTCTATGTGTATTTATGTATTTACAGACATATATACACATATAAACACATAAATACATATGTATACAATGTATAGACATATATATATATATATATATATATGTGTGTGTGTGAAAAGTAAAGATAAATTACCAGCGCTAAAAACTTAAATCTCAGTACATAGTTGTAGCAAAACCCGTATACCAGTGTCAAGAACAAATGTTTCAATATGAATCTTTCTAATCGTGCTGCTAGAAAATGATACAGTGTACCTATAGCACTGTTAAAGATTAAAAATGAACAAGAGGAGGTCAATATAATTCAGCGCACAGAAAGAGTATTAATACATCAAATTATAGTCCGATAAACTGCAATATTTCTAGTCCCATCAAGAAGCACACACTGGTAAATGGTTTTCTTCTTACCAGAAGTTGCCTTAATCCTATAAGGTAATATTTGTGCTTGACAATTAATCCTGAGCCACTTTTCCGGTCTCCTATTTTTCAAGCGTTGTACCAGTAGATGGGAAGAAACTTCCTGGTAGAAACTGTCAGCTCTTTGTATCCCCCAGGAGTATGGTTATATGGTAGTAATTATCAATGGAGTATTATGAAAAGACAAAGAAGACTTGCATAGTGTAATACTGTCAGAAAAATAATTTATTTAAAGATAAAACAATTTGCACTCACATTTAGTGCCCTCAATCCTTAATGAGGTAAGCATTCAGGCACATCAATCCATTAATCCCATATGAATATGTGAAGCTGTTGTGTTCTCCTCTGTTCTCTGAGGTCTAGATGTAAATGAATTCCCACAGGGTTCCCTCTATTTGGGAGCTTTCAAAAGTCACACTGTATAGTATACAGAGTTTTAACCCCTTTTATTGGGTAATTTAAAAAGATGGTTTTTTTTGGACGATACCAACTCACATTTGAATAAAATAGTCTCCTAGGGGTCTATGTAAATGATGTGTCAGACATATACTGATACTATAGAGCCCCAGGGCAACGGTAATTCACAATTAATAACAAAAATTTATCCGAAAATAGTGAATAAAAGCAATGACAATTTAAAAAATTGGTGAATAAATAAAACCACTGCAAGTTGCTAGTTGCGTAGTGCAAGTACTGTACACCCACTTCAATAATCCTTACGCATTTCGAAGTGTAAATATACTTATTCGTCAGAGGTGAAGATTGTGTACAGCAAGACCGGCTTTAGATTTAAAGGGTGATGAAGTGGGCGTATTTTTTCGTTACGCGTGACGTCACTACGTCACGTAACCCCGGCAGCCTGTAGTGGTTATTGTTACATACGTTCTCATGGAGATGCTGGCTAATACGTTTTGCCTGATAACTATTGCGCCTATCAGTCATTTTGTTTACTGGTTACTATGGAAACCTGGTTATAATCACAATCTGACCCAAACTGTACTCCGTGACTTCTATTTATGTCTCGGCTATATTGGATAAAGGTGTAATTGTTAAGGTATCTAGAAGTACAAAAATTTTTAGCATACATTGTGCTTCAATTGGACGCTTTCCCAGCACCCTAGCGGGTATCTTATCACTAGTTTCCCTTTTATCCCTAATTCTATGGGGAAATTCTGGATAAGAAATAAAAGGGGAATAGTGTGAAACATACTGAACAATATGTATGAATATAAAACTTGCATATATGTGTTAATATCGTTTCTTAATGTATTGATTGTTTGGGTTAGCCCCTTCTCTTTATAGATAATGGGACCTCACTTCTACATATATCAATTGATAATATTGATGTTGTTTTCTGGTTACCCTATTCTTATAACTACATATATGTGTCTATGATCTCTATCTGGATCTATTCTAATTTTGATTTATTTATAGAAAAGCTGCAAATGAAATGAAATCTTCATTTAGGCCTGTAGGAGTCATAGTGCCCATAAAGTGGATCCAGAATGTTTCTCTTTGTCGTAATCTCTGAAATCTATCTCCTCCCCGTTGTGGTAATGAGACATGTTCTAGAATAGTCCCTTTTAGAAATTTCGGATCTTGGTGAAATTTCTTAAAATGTCGGGATAGCCTATAGCCTTTAAACCCTTTCTCTATATTTTTAATATGATCTAAGAGACGTTTCTTGTATGGTCGTTTAGTACGCACAATATACTGTAATTTACAGGAACATTCTAATAGGTAAACTACAAATGTTGTCTTACAATTGATCAACCTGTTTACTGTACAACTTTTCTTTGAAAAGGCATTTGATACAATTGTTTTTGTGTTTTTTTTTGGTCATAGGCGTGTTCACAACCTTTGCAATTGAGTCTGTTACATTTAAAAAACCCTTTTCTTGTATTGGTTAACCAATTCTGGGCATTTGATTTCTGTTTGAGTTGGCTGGGTGCCAGCATTTGTTTGAAATTCCTATTCTTTCTAAAAATTACTTTTGGTGCATTTCCAATACACTTTTTTTTAGGAATTTGTCCTGTTGTAGGATAGGCCAATATTTATTTAGGATTTTTTTCATTTCTGGTGCGGCTTCATTATATGTAGTTATCATATTTAAGTTTCTATTGGTGTTCTTTTGATTTCTTTCCTCTACCATCTTTTTCTGATAATTTTTACCATTCATTAGTAAAGTTTGTCTTTCCAAATTTTTTACTGTATTTAGATATTTTTTTATTCATTTTCTGGGATATTTCTTCTGAATTAGTTTGTTTTCAAGAATTTCTGCTTCTTAATTATAATCGCTCAATTTGGTGCAATTCCTTCTAAGGCATTTAAATTGCCCATAGGGGATATTATTAATCCATGGTTGATAATGACTGCTGTCAGCTCTTAGATATCCATTACAGTCAGTCTCCTTTCTGTATAATTTAGTTAATATTTGGTCTTTTTCGTGAAATAGAATTAAATCTAAAAATTCTATATCTGTGTCTGATATTTTCGTAGTGAATTGAAAATTCATCAGATTGGTATTTAAGTAGTTGATAAAGTTCGTACATATAGATTCCTCTCCATTCCATATAACCACAATGTCATCAATATATCTCCCCCACCATATGACATTGTCTGCAAATGGGTTGTTATTATAAATAAATTCTTGTTCCCACCTCCCCATATATAAATTGGCATAACTTGGAGCCATGGTTGTCCCATGTTTCATTTACATCTAGACCTCAGAGAACAGAGGCGAACACAACAGCTTCACATATTCATATGGGATTAATGGATTAATGTGCCTGAATGCTTACCTCAGAAAGAAGTTGGATATTCCGGCAGCGCTAACTTGAGATTTGACCTAAAGCTCCCTTACAATTGGGTCCCTAGTTACTCAGTGAAAATCTAACAGAAACAGTAAATGTGTAAGGAGCGCCTAACTGAAAGGCAAGGTCAGCACGAGTAGGCCAGGATCAAATGCAAAATGGGTCGTAAATGAATGTAGGAAGAGGTATAAATAGCATATAAAATGTCAATTTAATCTCTGAGTTAAAAATAGGTCTATGTAAGTTAAAATAGGTTTACATAAGCATATGATACAAATACATTTAATAACATGGATCCATGGTACAATTAATAAAAACAAAAACAGATGACAAATATGAATAAAAACAGATGGGAAATATGAATAACAATATGAATAAAAACAGATGCCGATAATATAATCAGTTTTAAAAAAACAATCAGTTTTAAAAACCATGGTGACCGCTCCGGGGTCTAAAATGATTTGGGATAGTCAGTGCTCCTGTGTTAAATGCTCGTCTAGGTGACTAAAAAACTTTAATGATACCAAATCCAATAGTTCAAAAGTCTAAAAAGAATCCAATGATCCAACTGATCCAATTTGTGTTGGTTATTCCAATTAGGACAAAAGTGAAAATAAAAATAAAAAATAAAAATATCTAGAAAGTGTGTTCAATGATGATGATAAAGTTGTGAAAAAATTGTGAAAAAAATGCTCAAAATATATCCAAAAATATCAAAAAAATATGGTGTAGAAAGAAATAGTGTTCAGATTATTCCTCAAATGTGGTGTGGATTACAAACCAAAATGTAAATATAAAACAAAAAACACATCAGTGTTGGTGAAATTCTTGATAGTGCTCAGCTATAAGCAAAAAGAACCAAAAACTCCAAACCTGTGAAAAAAGAAATAGTACAACATAGAGCAGTAACATTTTAGATTAATATATTGTACTGTATACTGTAATATATTGAAATATAACTCACCATATAGGTCAACGCGTTTCGGCCCACCAATAGGGCCTTTTTCAAGACTGGTATACAGTGAGTAAAAGTGTGCAATTTATATGTTTGATTCACAAAATGGCGCCAAAAAGTGTTTGAATTGCGCTCATTTTCTGACCCTATGACCCGGATGTGCATTGTGGGACCGGATGTGTAATCTTATTCTGCCAGCTACGTTATGTAATGACCCTATATTTATTGCTTAGGGATTCATAGTAGTGTCCTTTTGTTTATAATTATTTTCTCTTAGATATTATTATTTGAATTGTGATCTTTGTCCCTTTCAGTAAAATTGAGGCCAGAAGTTTAGTGTTACCGCTAGACCGGATATGATCTATTGTGGGTAAAAACCGGAAGTGAGTCTTCTGTGCCAAACCGGAAGTGAGGCTTCTGCGCCAAACCGGAAGTCGTGATGGGTAAATGCGGGCCGGAAGTGTGAAACCGGATGTTTATGTTTTCCGGATAGTTGGCTAATACCTCTGTGGGATTTATCGAATCCGTATGATCTCATTGGGAAATATTATTGGTGTAAACAACAATAGCCCAAGGGTGTTAGTTTCAAGTCTACATTTTTGCCTATGTATAATGGTACGGGATGGTCGATTGTTTCGCCAATTATTTTCTCGTCTAACGTTAGTATTGACCCAGGGGAGATGCCATTACTTCCGGTTTTAGTGGATATTTATATTAGTTGCTAGTGTGAATCAGGGTTTTTCCAGTATACCTATATACTGTCTGTTTGTTTAATAAGCATTACATTTTCGACCATAATGATATAGAAATGGTAAACAGTCGAAAATTCCCTATCTAAAATTGTGTCTAATAGTAACTGATAGGCTGGAAGGGTATAGAATGATTCTATATTAACAAAGGTAAATTTGAAGCTATAGCCCATGCTTATTCAAAGACAATCTTCCAATCTGACAATCTGGATATCCAACTTCATGTTGTTGTGATTGTGTGGAAGAAGATCAATGTAAATGGCTATATCTGTTATCCCCAAGCTAAGGTTGTATTTAGAATAGTTCATACACCCTATCAATTTACATATTTGGTATATATCCAGAGGGCTATATAGACAAGGATGTTACATAAGGTGGGGGTCTTATGGGCTGAGACGGACTAAGAATAATATATGTACAAAATATATCGAATAATAATCATGTATAGATTAGATTAAAATCGTAGATTGATTAAAAAATACAGTTGTGTTAAGATCAGTTTATGGCTAGAAAGTTCCAATAAATATAATAGAGATCGGTGCATGTAAGATGTGGCCTTCTTAATAGTGTGTGACTAGTTAAGGATAAAAATCTAAGAATATATAAAATTATGTAAAAAAATATAATTATATCCAACATACGAGATAGATTGCATATATTGGTATCCAAAGTCCACCAACTATTAAGGGTTGATCATTCTAGGAACCTAGCTAATCTAGGTCCCATATCATTTTAGACCCCGGAGCGGTCACCATTGTTTTTAAAACTGATTGTTTTTTTAAAACTGATTATATTGTCGGCATCTGTTTTTATTCATATTGTTATTCATATTTACCATCTGTTTTTATTCATATTTGTCATCTGTTTTTGTTTTTATTAATTGTACCATGGATTCATGTTATTAAATGTATTTGTATCATATGCTTATGTAAACCTATTTTAACTTACATAGACCTATTTTTAACTCAGAGATTAAATTGACATTTTATATGCTATTTATACCTCTTCCTACATTCATTTACGACCCATTTTGCATTTGATCCTGGCCTACTCGTGCTGACCTTGCCTTTCAGTTAGGCGCTCCTTACACATTTACTGTTTCTGTTAGATTTTCACTGGGTAACTAGGGACCCAATTGTAAGGGAGCTTTAGGTCTAATCTCAAGTTAGCGCTGCCGGAATATCCAACTTCTTTCTATACACAAGCTATCTCTAGTTGTTCCCATTGCTGCTTTCTTGAACTATCCTTTATTTTATATACACTTAAAAACAACATTTTGTAAATTTTAGAACTCTTCTTTGTCTCATAAGATCTTAAAGGGACAGTTTACTCAAAAAATTTCTCCCCTTTAATTTGTTCCCAATGATCCACTTTACCTGCTGGAGTGTATTAAATTGTTTACAAATAGCTCCTTTACCCTTATATTGGCATTTGAAATTGCTCACAGCCTCATCTTAGCACCTAACATGTTTAACATCACACACTCTATGAGGAAAGATATCACTTTAGATATCAACACCTATACCACTTCAGAAAACCCAGATGGCTCAGATATAGTTGATTATATTTTGATTTTTAAAAATCTGGAAAAACTTTTAATACAAGAAGTGAAATATAAAGCAGAGATCACTTTTCTTAAAAAAGCCTCACTTCCGGTTTGGCGCAGAATCCGGTTTTTACCCACAATAGATCATATCCAGTCTAGCGGTAACACTAAACTTCCGGTCTGGCCTCAATTTTACTGAAAGGGACAAAGATCACAATTCAAATAATAATATCTAAGAGAAAATAATTATAAACAAAAGGACACTACTATGAATCCCTAAGCAATAAATATAGGGTCATTACATAACGTAGCTGGCAGAATAAGATTACACATCCGGTCCCACAATGCACATCCGGGTCATAGGGTCAGAAAATGAGCGCAATTCAAACACTTTTTGGCGCCATTTGGCGAATCAAACATATAAATTGCACACTTTTACTCACTGTATACCAGTCTTGAAAAAGGCCCTATTGGTGGGCCGAAACGCGTTGACCTATATGGTGAGTTATATTTCAATATATTACAGTTAATCTAAAACGTTACTGCTCTATGTTGTACTATTTATTTTTTCACAGGTTTGGAGTTTTTGGTTCTTTTTGCTTATAGCTGAGCACTATCAAGAATTTCACCAACACTGATGTGTTTTTTGTTTTATATTTACATTTTGGTTTGTAATCCACACCACATTTAAGGAATAATCTGAACACTATTTCTTTCTACACCATATTTTTTTGATATTTTTGGATATATTTTGAGCATTTTTTTCACAATTTTTTTTACAACTTTATCATCATCATTGAACACACTTTCTAGATATTTTTATTTTTTATTTTTATTTTCACTTTTGTCCTAATTGGAATAACCAGCACAAATTGGATCAGTTGGATCATTGGATTCTTTTTAGACTTTTGAACTATTGGATTTGGTATCATTAAAGTTTTTTAGTCACCTAGACGAGCATTTAACACAGGAGCACTGACTATCCCATATCATTTTAGACCCCGGAGCGGTCACCATTGTTTTTAAAACTGATTGTTTTTTTAAAACTGATTATATTGTCGGCATCTGTTTTTATTCATATTGTTATTCATATTTACCATCTGTTTTTATTCATATTTGTCATCTGTTTTTGTTTTTATTAATTGTACCATGGATTCATGTTATTAAATATATTTGTATCATATGCTTATGTAAACCTATTTTAACTTACATAGACCTATTTTTAACTCAGAGATTAAATTGACATTTTATATGCTATTTATACCTCTTCCTACATTCATTTACGACCCATTTTGCATTTGATCCTGGCCTACTCGTGCTGACCTTGCCTTTCAGTTAGGCGCTCCTTACACATTTACTGAATGCTTACCTCATTAAGGATTGAGGGCACTAAATGTGAGTGCAAATTGTTTTATCTTTAAATTAATTATTTTTCTGACAGTATTACACTATGCAAGTCTTCTTTGTCTTTTCATAATACTCCATTGAGAATTACTACCATATAACCATACTCCTGGGGGATACAAAGAGCTGACAGTTTCTACCAGGAAGTTTCTTCCCATCTACTGGTACAACGCTTGAAAAATAGTCGAGGAGAAAAATAGAAAACCGGAAAAGTGGCTCAGGATTAATTGTCAAGAAGAAACACTACCTCATAGGATTGAGGTAACTTCTGGTAAGAAGAAAACCATTTACCAATCACAGTGTGTGCTTCTTGATGGGACTAGAAATATTGCAGTTTATCGGACTACAATTTGATTGATGTATTAATACTCTTTCTGTGCGCTGAATTATATTTATCTCCTCTTGTTCTTTTATATATATATATATATATATATATATATATATATATATATATATATATGTATATACAGTCTCCATCGTAGAAAAGGCACTCACTGGACTTTAACAAAATGTCATATTTTATTTCCAAAAAGTATTACAAAGACATAGCGTTTCAGTGTTTTATAAACACCTTTGTCAAATGTCAAAAGGCACAAAACAGAACGTGTCCCCCAAAAAAACTACTAACATTATATTCCAATACCCACCTTATATACATTTTAAAACACGGCCCGCTTCATCACGTCAACTCGGAATGACATCATCACGCTACAGCATAAGCGCGATGTGTCACAGTGAATTGATTGGCCCTTGGTTTCCATAGAAACCATATACACAAATGCGTAATCGCATCACCAGCCACACAAGACATCGCTGTATAAACAACAGCGCAAAGAGCAAATATCCCATCGGAAGTGCATTTGGAGCCCTTATGTAATATTCATTTTTAATAAAGGCTTTAACTATGTATTTACTGTAAATATTAACATAGCAGAATATGTTCTATGTATTTTAAAATATATATTCATATATATATATATATATATATATATATACACAACAAAATAGTTCAAAACCCTCAGCGCTCGGACTCCAGCTCCTACCTATGGCGTTTCTTGAGCGTCGACACTCACAGAGGGGCTGGTCATGTGATCGGTGCAGGAGAACCGCCTACTTCACGCGGTAAATTCAAATAGAAGAAAGTGGGTTGACTCGACACTCAAAAATCAAGTATATCCATGACTTGTAGTATATAACTTGAAAATTTTATTCATACATTTAAAAATGCAGGATCCACAAAAAATACACAATAAGTAAAATCACCACTTGTAGCAAACTGCTGTACGCGTTTCGGGCTCCTTCCAGCCCTTGCTCACTAGCTGTACCTTTATACAGGTATACCAGTTAAGTTAACCCTTAACTGCTCAGTCTCAAAAAGCACATAGAAAAAATACATGCAATATGTACTTATGAGAACCTATACATATTTATGGTTCTGAAGCCATAGTTAAGCTATTCTTAAATGGACACTGAACCCAAATTTTTTCTTTTGTGATTCAGATAGAGCATGCAATTTTAAGCAACTTTCGAATTTACTCCTATTATCAAATGTTCTTAATTCTCTTGGTATCTTTAATTGAAAAGCAAGAATGTAAGTTTAGATGCCGGCCCATTTTTAGTGAACAACCTGGGTTGTTCTTGCTGATTGGGGGATTGATTTAACCGACCAATAAACAAGTGCTGAACCAAAAAAATAACTTAGATGCAAATAAAGATAGCAAGAGAACAAAGAAAAATTGATAATAGGAGTAAATTAGAAAGTTGCTTAAAATTGCATGCTCTACCTGAATCGCAAAAGAAAAAATTTGGGTTCAGTGTCCCTTTAATATAATAATACTATATACACGCTATCAATTTATAATGCACAAAATGTTCTTAAATAATATACTGTATATAATAATAGTATAAGCATAGGACAGATAATTTGCACATATGATGATATTAATATAAAAGCAAGGTGTAAAGACAAAATACAAAATAAACAATGCATAATACATGAATTAATGTTACCACAAATGTACCATATTTCAACAATGTCAACCAGATCATTAACAGATAACATATATAAAATTTAATAGAAAATATTGGTATCCATATGGGAATTAAGACCCAATGGAATTCTAGTGTTTAAAGGGACACTCAAGTCAAAATTAAAAATTAATTATTCAGATAGAGCATGCAATTTTAAACAACTTTCCAATTATTTTTCCATTAAGAAAAAATGCGCAGTCTTTTTATATTTAAACTTTTTGAGTCACCAGCTCCTACTGAGCATGTGCAAGATTTCAAAGAATAAGTGTATATGCATTTGTGATTGGCTAATGGCTGTCACATGGTACGTGTATGCATTTGTGATTGGCTGATGGCTGTCACATGGTACAGGGGGCGTGGAAATAGACATAACTTTTAAAATTCTCAGAAAAAAATCTACTATTCATTTGAAGTTTAGACTAAGTGCTATTGCTTTGTCTTGTTATCTTGCATTTGTTGATTATGCAAATCTACAGTGTTGACTGGTCCTTTAAATTAAAAATCCAATAAACCTCACTCTGATCAAGCAATCATTCTCTATATACCCCTCTTGTGGGTTTTGGTATGAAATCAATGCTCTGAATATAAAGTAAAGCAGTGTCAGAACCATGATGGTCTCTAAAGTGTCTCCCCACAGGGGTCTTCGTGTCTGGATCCTCTATAGATCTTAAATATTGTAAAAAAAACGTCCTTCATAGACCTTTTAGTATGTCCTGTATACTGTTTGCCACAGGCTTTACATGTAAGAAGATAAACAACATGAGTAGTGTTACAATTAATACGATACTTAATTTTGTACACCTTCCCTGTGGCAGTTGAAACAAATGTTTCTCCCTCTTTTACATTGTTACATGTCTTACAAATCTTAGCTCTGCATTTATAGCAGCCTTTCTTTCTTGTTAGCCAATTATGACTGGCCTCAAGTTTGGGAATCATAGATGGTGATAAGACATTTCCTATGGTCTTTGCTTTTTTAGATACAAAATTACAATCTTCTTTCAACAATTGTTTAAGAATTGGATCCTCATGTAAAATTGGTAAACACTGATTTATTATTCCACAAACTTTATGATAATCCGTACTGTAACCAGTCTATGATTCCGAAACTTGAGGCCAGTGATAATTGGCTGACTAGAAAGAAAGGCTGCTATAAATGCAGAGCTAAGATATGTAAGACATGTACCAATGTTAAGGAGGGAGAAACATTTGTTTCCACTGTCACAAGGAAGGTGTACAAAATTAAGTATTGTATTACATGTAAAGCCTGTGGCAAACAGTATACAGGACATACTAAAAGGTCTATGAAGGACGTTTTTTTTACAATATTTAAGATCTATAGAGGATCCAGACACGAAGACCCCAGTTTCCACTGTCACAAGGAAGGTGTACAAAATTAAGTATCGTATTAATTGTAACACTACTCATGTTGTTTATCTTCTTACATGTAAAGCCTGTGGCAAACAGTATACAGGACATACTAAAAGGTCTATGAAGGACCGTTTTTTACATTTAAGCTCTATAGAGGATCCAGACACGAAGACCCTGTGGGGAGACACTTTAGAGACCATCATGGTTCTGACACTGGTTTACTTTATATTCAGGGCATTGATTTCATACCGAAGCCCACAAGAGGGGAGGATGGAGAAAGATTGCTTGATCAGAGTGAGGTTTATTGGATTTTTAATGTAAACACTAGAATTCCATTGGGTCTTAATTCCCATATGGATACCAATCTTTTCAATTAAATTTTATATAAGTTATCTGTTAATGATCTTGTTGAGATTGTTGAAATATGGTACATTTGTGGTAACATTCATTCATGTATTATGCATTGTTTATTTTGTCTTTACACCTTGCTTTCATATTAATATCATCATATGTGCAAATTATCAATCCTATGCTTATACTATTATTATATATATTATTTGAGAACATTTTATGCATTATAAATTGATAGCGTGTATATAGTATTATTGTATTAAGTATAGCTTAACTATGGCTTCAGATCCATAAATATGTATAGGTTCTTATAAGTACATATTGCATGTATTTTTTCTATGTGCTTTTTGAGACTGAGCAGTTAAGGGTTAACGGAACTGGCATACCTGTATAAAGGTTCTCACTTGAGACATTAGCATACAGCTGGTGAGCAAGGGCTGGGAGGAGATCGGAATGCGTACAGCAGTTCGCTACAAGTGGTGATTTTACTTTTGTATTTTTTGTGGATCCTGCATTTTTAAATGTATGAATACAATTTTCAAGTTTTATGCTACAAGGCATGGATATACTTGATTTTTGAGTGCGGAGTCTACACACTTTCTTCTCTCTCTGTCTGTCTGTCTCTCTCTCTCTCTCTCTGTCTCTTATATATCTGTATAAATCTATACCTATATATAATCATGTAAATATATATATTTATGTATAAATATATACTGTACCAAAAAAATCAGCTATATGTAGAAATATTTATTTATGAATAAATACAACATTATGTGAAGAACATTGGAATGTGAAATATTTATATTTTCATGTTGGGTTAGCGCACATGATACTATGCAATTGGGTTTGCGCGAGAGTGGGGTGTTAGGTTTATTTTCCATTGACTCCTATGGGGGAATACGTGAATGTAAATGTGCACATGATATTCTAAGTTCGGTTTACTTCTAGTGCAATTAACGCTCGAGCGGGAGCATTAAATAGCGCTCCACTTGTAATCTGGCCCAATTTGCTGATTTTTTTTCAAACTTGGTTATAATTAGTTTACTAAAACACTTGGTTTAATGTCCTTAAACTGAAAGTGGAAAAATTAAATGCTTTAATTTGTTAGCGCATATAATTTTCTCACTATTGACCCTGCAAATCTATGTGCTTAAGCCCCTGCAAAGAAAAGCTGCTGCTGAGCCAATCAGTAGTGCTAGTTGTAGAGCTAGGTTTCACAATTAGCCCATCTGATTGGGTCAGCTGCAGTTTCAGCTGGAGACCAGCAGTTCTCTGCAGCTACCAAGTGGTATGTTACATACTGTATATGTTTAACCCCATTACATAGGTTAAACGCATAGATTGTTTTCTCCTACAAAAGCATGTCATTTTTTTTTTTACTATAATGGCCTTTTAAACCCTTATTTCAAATATATGTGGTGTTCTG
This sequence comes from Bombina bombina, assembly GCF_027579735.1. NCBI lineage: Eukaryota > Metazoa > Chordata > Amphibia > Anura > Bombinatoridae > Bombina > Bombina bombina. Next base: position 503,614,045 of record NC_069504.1, read on the forward strand.
GGATATCCCAGATCTGTGAATGATGTTGTATTAAGCAATTATTATACCACAGTGGAAAAAAATTCAGTGCACAGTGTACCCGGCAGAACCATTAAGCATGGAGAAATATAAGGACTTATATGTTTTTCTTAAAGGGACACTGTACCCAAAAATTTTCTTCTGTGATTCAGATAGAGCATGCAATTTTAAGCAACTTTCTAATTTACTCCTATTATCAAATGTTTTTTATTCTCTTGGTATCTTTATTTGAAATGCAAGAATGTAAGTTTAGATGCCGGCCCATTTTTGGTGAACAACCTAGGTTGTCCTTGCTGATTCGTGGATATATTCATCCACCAATCAAAAACTGCTGTCCAGAGTTCTGAACCAAGAAAAAAGCTTAGATGCCTTCTTTTTCATATAAAGATAGCAAGAGAACGAAGAAAAATTGATAATAGCAGTAAATTAGAAAGTTGCTTAAAATTGCATGCTCTATCTGAATCACAAAAGAAAATTTTTGGGTACAGTGTCCCTTTAAGTATTTATAATACTTTTTTTTTGTCTAATGTGACGCGTTATCTTTGCATTCTGTACAGCTAGCAGCATAGTGCACAGTTAACGGGATAGTCTAGTCAAAATTAAACTTTCATGATTCAGACAGATCATGCAATTTTAAGCAACTTTCTAATTTACTCCTATTATCATTTTTCTTTGTTCTCTTGCTATCTTTTTTTAAAAAGGCAAACGTGTAAGCTTAGGAGCTGGGCTATTTTTGGTTCAGCACTTGGGTCTAAATGTAGCCACCAATCAGCAAGCACTACCCAGGTGCTGAACCAAAAATGGGCCTGCTCCTAAGCTTAAATTTAAGCCTTTTCAAATAAAGATACCAAGAGAATGAAGAAAAATTTATAATAGGAATAAATTAGGAAGTTGCTTTAAATTGCATGCTCTATCTGAATCATGAAAGTATAATTTTGACTAGTGTCCCCTTTAATCCTACATTAGTTAGTGAGTATAGAGGCAGAAAACCCAACAGCTAGCAATGTAGCAATCTGTAAATGTATTCTACACTGCTGATTCTCCATACCTGATCTCTTTTTTGCTTTTGATCTCAGCATTGTCCTCCCCATCTTGTGATCTTGCGTCAGCAGGCTGCGTTTGTTTATTTTCAGGTTTGCTGGCACCTTCAATTAAACTGTGCAGAACTAATAGAGACAAATGAAAGAAACCTTGTGCATACATTTTCATCCTCTCACTGAAGTCATTTATATTTCTACAAAATTAAAGGGACACAACGCTCTCATTTTAATTCCCAATAAATTAATTAATTATAGTGATATATGGTGATTAATAACATTGTTTGCTTTCAGTTTGCTTTCATTTTAAAATATCCACATTTTTCTGTAAAAATGTTGCTTGTCCTATGCTTCTTAGAGAGACTTAAAGTGATTGTAAAGTTTAACGAATAAGTGTCCGGTATCTAAAAATATTCTTAAAAACAGGGGCGCATTTATTAAACTTTACAAAGACACTTACGCCTAGATTTAGAGTTCTGCGTTAGCCGTCAAAAGCAGCGTTAAGGGGTCCTAACGCTGCTTTTTACCGCCCGCTGGTATTTAGAGTCAGTCAGGAAAGGGTCTAACGCTCACTTTCCAGCCGTGACTTTTCCATACCGCAGATCCACTTACGCCAATTGCGTATCCTATCTTTTCAATGGGATCTTCCTAACGCCGGTATTTAGAGTCTTGGCTGAAGTGAGCGTTAGAACTCTAACGACAAAACTCCAGCCGCAGAAAAAAGTCAGGAGTTAAGAGCTTTATGGGCTAATGCCGGTTTATAAAGCTCTTAACTACTGTGCTCTAAAGTACACTAACACCCATAAACTACCTATGTACCCCTAAACCGAGGCCCCCCCACATCGCCGCCACTCTAATAAAAATTTTTAACCCCTAATCTGCCGACCGCACACCGCCGCCACATACATTCTCCCTATGTACCCCTAATCTGCTGCCCCTAACATCGCCGACACCTACATAATATTTATTAACCCCTAATCTGACCCCCCAACGTCGCCGCTACCTTACCTACACTTATTAACCCCTAATCTGACGACCGGACCTCGCCGCCACTATAATAAACGTATTAACCCCTAAACCGCCACACTCCCACCTCAAAAACCCTATAATAAATAGTATTAACCCCTAATCTGCCCTCCCTAACATCTTTGACACCTAACTTCAAGTATTAACCCCTAATCTGCCGACCGGACCTCGCCGCTACTCGAATAAATGTATTAACCCCTAAAGCTAAGTCTAACCCTAACACTAACACCCCCCTAAGTTAAATATAATTTTTATCTAACGAAATAAATTAAATCTTATTAAATAAATTATTCCTATTTAAAGCTAAATACTTACCTGTAAAATAAATCCTAATATAGCTACAATATAACGAATAATTATATTGTAGCTATTTTAGGATTTATATTTATTTTACAGGCAACTTTGTATTTATTTTAACTAGGTACAATAGCTATTAAATAGTTATTAACTATTTAATAGCTACCTAGTTAAAATAATAACAAAATTACCTGTAAAATAAATCCTAACCTAAGTTACAATTAAACCTAACACTACACTATCAATAAATAAATTAACTAAACTACCTACAATTACCTACAATTAAATCAACTAAACTAAATTACAAAAAAAACAAACACTAAATTACAAAAAATAAAAAAAAGATTACAAGAATTTTAAACTAATTACACCTACTCTAAGCCCCCTAAAAAAATAACGAAGCCCCCCAAAATAAAAAAATGCCCTACCCCATTCTAAAATAAAAAGTTAACAGCTCTATTACCTTACCAGCCCTTAAAAGGGCTTTTTGCGGGGCATGCCCCAAAGAAATCAGCTCTTTTGCTTGTAAAAAAACCCCATTCTATTCATTCGCATTCTATTGGCTGATCGGAACAGCCAATAGAATGCAAGCTCAATCTGATTGGCTGATTGGATCAGCCAATCCGATTGAACTTGAATCTGATTGGCTGATTCAATCAGCCAATCAGATTTTTCCTACCTTAATTTCGATTGGCTGATAGAATACTATCAGCCAATCGGAATTCGAGGGACGCCATCCTGGATGACGTCATTTAAAGGAACCTTCATTCGGACGTAGGACGTCATTAGAAGAGGATGGATCCGCGCCGGCTGCTTCAAGATGGACCCGCTCCGGATGGAAGAAGATAGAAGATGCCGCCTGGATGAAGACTTCCGAGCCTCTGGAGGACCTCTTCTGGCCAGATAGGATGAAGACTTCGGACCCTCTGGAGGACCTCTTCTGGACGGATCGGTGATACCCGGCTGGGTGAATACAAGGTAGGGAGATCTTCAGGGGGGTAGTGTTAGGTTTATTTAAGGGGGGTTTAGGTTAGCTTAGGGGTATGTGGGTGGTGGGTTGTAATGTTGGGGGGGTATTGTATGGGTTTTTTACAGGCAAAAGAGCTGATTTCTTTGGGGCATGCCCCGCAAAAAGCCCTTTTAAGGGCTGGTAAGGTAATAGAGCTGTTAACTTTTTATTTTAGAATAGGGTAGGGCATTTTTTTATTTTGGGGGGCTTTGTTATTTTTTTAGGGGGCTTAGAGTAGGTGTAATTAGTTTAAAATTCTTATAATCTTTTTTTATTTTTTGTAATTTAGTGTTTGTTATTTTTTGTAATTTAGTTTAGTTTATTTAATTGTAGGTACTTGTAGTTAATTGATTTAATTTATTTAATGATAGTGTAGTGTTAGGTTTAATTGTAACTTAGGTTAGGATTTATTTTACAGGTAATTTATTTATTATTTTAACTAGTTAGCTATTAAATAGTAAATAACTATTTAATAGCTATTGTACCTAGTTAAAATAAATACAAAGTTGCCTGTAAAATAAATATAAATCCTAAAATAGCTACAATATAATTATTTGTTATATTGTAGCTATATTAGGATTTATTTTACAGGTAAGTATTTAGCTTTAAATAGGAATAATTTATTTAATAAGATTTAATTTATTTTGTTAGATAAAAATTATATTTAACTTAGGGGGGTGTTGGTGTCAGGGTTAGACTTAGCTTTAGGGGTTAATACGTTTATTAGATTATCGGCGAGGTCCGGCCGGCAGATTAGGGGTTAATACTTGAAGTTAGGTGTCGGCGATGTTAGGGAGGGCAGATTAGGGGTTAATACTATTTATTATAGGATTTTTGAGGCGGGAGTGCGGCGGTTTAGGGGTTAATACATTTATTATAGTGGCGGCGAGGTCCGGTCGGCAGATTAGGGGTTAATAAGTGTAGGTAAAGTAGCGGCGACATTGGGGGGGCAGATTAGGGGTTAATAAATATTATGTAGGTGTCGGCGATGTTAGGGGCAGCAGATTAGGGGTACATAGGGATAATGTAGGTTGCGGCGGTGTCCGGAGCGGAAGATTAGGGGTTAATAATAAAATGCAGGTGTCAGCAATAGCGGGGGCGGCAGATTAGGGGTTAATAAGTGTAAGGTTAGGGGTGTTTAGACTCGGGGTTCATGTTAGGGTGTTAGGTGCAGACTTAGGAAGTGTTTCCCCATAGGAAACAATGGGGCTGCGTTAGGAGCTGAACGCTGCTTTTTTGCAGCTCAAACTGCCCCATTGTTTCCTATGGGGGAATCGTGCACGAGCACGTTTTTCCAGCTGGCCGCTACCGTAAGCAACGCTGGTATTTAGAGTTGAAGTGGCAGTAAATATGCCTCTACGCTCCCTTTTTGGAGTCTAACGCAGCCCTTCAGAGAACTCTAAATACCAGCGTTATTTAAAAGGTGCGGGGGGGAAAAAACACGCGTAGCTAACGCACCCCTTTGGCCGAAAAACTCTAAATCTAGCCGTTATTTTGTAAAATACCTTTTACCATTAGCATATCGATGACAATCCGGCATACTCCAATGATTGCGTATCCCACAAGCTGGACGCCAAAGGGGGTACACAACAATTGGGGGATGCTGGATTCATCATCAATCTGCAAAAGTAAGCAGGAGCAGCGGGTGGAGGATTGGTGTTATGTTTACCATAACGCAAAGGTAAATATATTAAAAATTAAGTGTCTTTGTAGAGTTTAATGAATGAAAGTGCCCCTCTTTTTAAGGGTATTTTTAGATACCGGGCACTTATTCATTAAACTTTACAATCACTTTAAAGGGACACTAAAAAGTAACTACATTTCATGCACCTCCCTGTAATAATTGGTGCTGCCATTTTGTAACCTAGGTTATACTTCAGGTATCTGAAGGGGAGTAGCTCCACATGTACAAACACATTATTACTGGAATGCAGGGAATGATAGATTTCAGCATGGTGGAGCACGTGACTAGAGGGAGGTGGGGAATCACCTGAAAACTATGCTTATACAATGTATTTAATGTCCCTTTAAAAGCAAATTCTGTAACAGCAAATTGCCAAAACTCGCTACCTTTAGGATCAACTGCAAATGGGTTTGTGTGCTGCTCTAAGCAATCACTACGTCACTATTTAGTATATGAAGCTAACCCAGGAAATTTGTAGCATAAAAAAAATGGTGATTCAGATAAAGCATAGAATTGAAAAACAAAAATCTAATGTAATTCTATTATAAAACTTACTTTGCATCAATCTTTTAACAATTTGATACATTTTGTATGCACTGCTGCCATCTAGTGCTCAAAAATGCTATTGTTAAAGGGATATAAAGAAAATGCTTCATTAAAGCATGTTGTTATTGCACTATTGCTTGCATTTAAAGGGATAGTAAACACCAAAAACTTTATTGTTTAAAAAGATAGATAATCCGTTTATTAGCAATTCCCCAGTTTTGCAAAACCAACACTGTTATAGAAATATACTTTTTATCTCTGTAATTACCTTGTATCTAAGCTTCTGCTGACTACCTCCTTAATTGCTGACTCACGTGCATGAGCACAATGTTATCTATATGAAACACATGAACTAACGCTTTGGAGCTGTGAAAAACGCTGTCTAGCTGTGAAAAAACTGTCAAATGCATTCAGATAAGAGGCGGGCTTCAAGGGCTAAGAAATTAGCATATAAGCCTACCTAGTTTAGCTTTCAACTAAGAATAACAAAAGAACAAAGCAAATTTGATGATAAAAGTAAATTAAAAGTTGTTTAAAATTACATGCCCTATCTAAATCATGAAAGTTTAATTTGGACTTTACTATCCCTTTAACTGTGTGTATAAAATCTACAAATGTATTAAACACATAGTTAAAGTAGCTGAAAAGTTCTGGTGAGTCAAAGACAAGAGAAACATGTGTAACCACCAATCGGCAGCTAGCTCTCAGTATTGCATTGCTGCTCCTGCTCCTACCTAGGCATGCTTTCCAATAAAAGATACCAAGAGAACAAAGTAAACATGCTATATGAATCATGAACGTTTACTTTTGAATTTAATGTTTGTCGAAAGCATTGCAAAACTCCTCCTACCATATAGTGCTCTAGACAAGAGCTTGCTCCTGAGTCTAGCTAAGTATGATTTTCAACAAAGGATACCAAAAAATATATAAAAGTAAACTGGAAAGATTTTTTTTTCAAATTGTACACTGTTTCTAAATAATGAAAAAAAAATGTGTTTTATGTTTAACGCAAAAAATAAAAAAGCAAAATGCATAAAGAGAGCAGATTAAAATGTTGTTTCACTGTCATTGATTAATTTATGGGAATTAAGTTTTAAGTTTAAATTAAAGTTACAATTAATTCCCCCCCCCCCCCCCTCCTCAGGCTGATAAAATCTTTATTTATAACAAATGTAATGACTAGGTTACGTGTTAACACTTTAGTCACAAAGCAAAAAAATATGTGAAAATATAATGACAAATAGTATTTTTGTAATATATATATATTTATTTTTTGTTAGTTAAAGGTGTTAAAATTGAGAGTAAGCTTGTCTATGTTGTCACTTCCTTTTAATAACTGTATGATACCATAGTATTATTTCTTCTCCACACAGCTCACTATTTTCCCATGTTTCCGTACATGTATAGAGCCAACACTGTGTCACTACTAGCTGTGCAGTGCCTTACTTTAGCAGAAATGAGAAAATACATAATGAAGGAACAACAATTTCCTGATTAATATTCTTGTTAGAAACAACCTTAGGAAGGAAACTAGGTTTGGTACGTAACACCACCTTATCAGCATGGAAAATAAGATAAGGTGGATCACATTGTAAAGCCGAAAGCTCAGAAACTCTGCGAGCAGAAGAAATAGCAACGAAAAATAAAACTTTCCAAGATAATAACTTAATATTTATGGAATGCATGGGTTCAAACGGAACCCCTTGAAGAACTTTAAGAACTAAATACAAACTCCAAGGGGAAGCAATTGGTCTAAATACAGGCCTGATCCTAGTCAAAGCCTGACAAAAGGATTGAACATCTGGAACATCTGCCAGACGTTTGTGTAGCAAAATGGACAAAGCAGAACTCTGTCCCTTTAAGGAACTTGCTGAGAACCCTTTCTCCGATCCTTCTTGGAGAAAAGATAAAATCCTGGGAATCCTAACTCTACTCCATGAGTAGCCCTTGGATTCGCACAAATAAAGATATTTACACCATATCTTATGGTAAATCTTTCTAGTAACAGGCTTACGTGCCTGGATCAAGGTATCGATGACCAAATCAGAGAACCCTCGCTTAGATAAAATCAAGCGTTCAATCTCCAAGCAGTCAGCTGCAGAGAGAGTAAATTTGGATGAAGGAAGGGTCCCTGAATGAGAAGGTCCTGCCTCAATGGAAGCTTCCACGGTGGCAGAGAGGACATGTCCACCAGATCGACATACCAAGTCCTGCGAGGCCACGCAGGAGCAATGAGAATCACTGACGCCCTCTCCTGTTTGATTCGAGCAATCACCCGGGGAAGGAGAGCAAACGGAGGAAACACATAAGCTAGGTTGAACGACAAAGGCAGTGCCAAGGCATCTATTAGTTCGGCCTGAGGATCCCTGGACCTGGATCCGTACCTTGGAAGCTTGGCATTCTGACGAGATGCCATCAGATCCAATTCCGGTCTGCCCCACCTGAGAATCAGCGTAGCAAAGACCTCCGGGTGAAGTTCCCATTCCCCCGGATGAAACGTCTGTCTGCTCAAAAAATCTGCTTCCCAGTTGTCCACTCCTGGGATGTAAGTTGCTGACAGATAACAAGAGTGAGCCACCGAATGATTAAATTTGCATAATCTCCATTCCACTGTCTGAGCATGCTCAGTTGTAGAGGTCTGAGATGAAAACGCGCAAACAGAATGATGTCCATTGCCGCTACCATCAATCCAATTACCTCCATGCACTGAGCCACTGATGGCCAAGGAGTGGACTGAAGGGTTCGGCATGTCTCCAGAATCTTTAACATTCTGACTTCCATCAAAAAGATTGTCATGGATACGGAATCTATTAGAGTTCCCAGGAACGGAACCTTTGTCTGTGGAATTAGTGAACTCTTTTCTAGATTCACCTTCCACCCATGAGTCCTTAGAAAGGACAGAACTATGTCAGTATGGGACTTTGCCAGTTGAAAGGACTGGATTAGTATATCGTGGACTGGATTAGTATATCGTCTAGATAAGGCGCCACTGCAATGCCCCGCGGTCTGAGAACCGCTAGCAAAGACCCTAGAACTTTTGTGAAGATTCTGGGTGCCGTGACCAGCCCGAAGGGAAGAGCCACAAACTGAAAATGTCTGTCCAGGAAGGCAAACCTTAGAAACTGGTGATAATCTCTGTGGATAGGAATGTGAAGATATGCATCCTTTAAGTCCACGGTAGTCATATATTGACCCTCCTGGATTAATGGAAGAATTGTCCAAATCATTTCCATCTTGAAAGATGGGACTCTGAGAAACTTGTTTAGACTCTTGAGATCTAAAATGGGTCTGAACGTTCCCTCTTTTTTGGGAACCATGAAAAGATTTGAGTAAAACCCCTGTCCTTGTTCCTGTATTGGAATGGGACAAATTACTCCCATAGTAGACAATCGTGAAAGAAGAAACCTTCCCCTTGGAAGGGAATTTTGAACTCCAATTGGTACCCCTGGGACACTATTTCTAGTGTCCAGGGATCCTGAACATCTCTTATCCAAGCCTGGACAAAGAGAGAAAGTCTGCCCCCTACTAGGTCCGATCTCGGACCGGAGGGCGTCCCTTCATGCTGTCTTGGGAGCAGCAGCGGGCTTCTTGGGTTGTTTATTTTTGGTCCAAGCCTGGTTGGGTCTCCAGACGGACTTGGACTGTGCGAAGTTCCCTTCCTGTTTAGCGGAAGAGGAAGAAGGGACATCCTTGAAATTTTGAAAGGAACAAAAATTACTCTGTCTTCTTTGTTTGGATGTCTTGTCCTGAGGGAGGAGGTGACCCTTACCTCCCTTAATGTCAGAAATAATCTCTTTCAATTCAGGCCCAAATAAAGTCTTTCCTTTGAAAGGAATAGCTAATAGCTTAGATTTAGAGGATACATCCACAGACCAGGATTTCAACCATAAGGCTCTGCGTGCTACTCTGGCCAAACCCGCATTCTTAGCCGCCAACTTGGCAATCTGAAAGGCGGTGTCCGTAACAAAGGAATTGGCTAGCTTAAGGACCCTGCTTCTATCCAATATTTCCTCCAAAGGAGTCTCAGTCTTAAGAGACTCTTCTAGGGCATCAAACCAAAAGGTAGCCACAGTTGTAACTGGAACGATGCAGGCCGTTGGTTGCAACAGAAACCTTTGATGAACAAAAAGCTTCTTTAGAAGACCCTCCAACTTTTTATCCATAGGGTCCTTGAAAGCACAACTGTCCTCAATAGGAATAGTTGTACGTTTAGCTAGAGTAGAAATAGCTCCCTCCACCTTGGGAATCGTTTGCCAAACATCCCTAACGGTATCAGGTAAAGGATACATTTTCTTAAATATAGGGGAAGGAGAGAATGGTATACCGGGCCTTTCCCATTCCTTGTTAATAATTTCCGAAATTCTTTTAGGAATCGGAAAAACATCAGCGTAAGTAGGAACCTCCAAATATCTGTCCATCTTACACAATTTCTCTGGAGGGACTACAATAGAGTCACAGTCGTCCAGGGTTAACAAAACCTCCCGCAATAACAGGCGAAGGTGTTCAAGCTTAAATCTGAAGGACATCACGTCCGAATCTGTCTTGGGTAATGTACTACCTGAGCCAGACAGTTCTCCTTCTGATAAAACCTCCCTACCCCCCCCCCTTCAGAGTCCTGGGAGGGAAGATCGGAGATCGCCATCAAGGAATCAGAAGTCGCCTGGACTACCTGGGTCTCTATTCTACTATGTTTACCCTGTAGTATTGGCAACTTAGATAACACCTCTGTAAGGGTTGAGGACATAACTGTAGCCATATCTTGCAGAGTGAATGATGCAGACACCGATGAAGAACATGGCGTTGCCTGTGTGGGCGTTATGGGCTGAGACGCTTGGGATTGAGCTTTATCCTGAACCTCATCATTCTGAGTACAATCATTATTATCATCAGATAAGAAAATGTGTCCTTTACACTGTAATGCCCTAGTTATACATGAAGAACAAAGTGTAACAGGGGGTTCTACAATGGCATTTAAACACATAAGGCATGCACTGTGTTCATCCATCTTACTAAAGTAAAACAACAAGCAAATTTGACTTACTCACAGAAATTAAACTGTAAAATAAATATGTTGAGTACTGTGTCTTTAAGAACTCAATTTACACAGCTATACGTTTTTATTGAACAAAATGTTTTTATTGAATAAAATCTGCTGAAAACTGTTTCACAAGAGAGAAGCTCTCCAAGTTCTCTTTCCCTCTTACACCATTCTTATTCTCTGGCAAGAACCCACAAGTATAAGTCACAGATAGCTTTTAAAAAATAAACTACCTTGTCACCTCGCCGCAGCTCTGCTGTGGCTCCTACCTGTTCCGGAGACCGGACTGAAAAAAACAAGAGGCCGAAAGAACCAACTGTCTTCACAACACTAAGTGCGCTATGAAAGCGCGCAAGTCCTAAGCTCTGCCCCTCGTGGGCGTAATCCCAATACAGGCAACATCCTCCATTAACCGGAGGCCAGAAAAAAACATACGCACTCCGAAATTGTTTCAAAAGTAAAAAACACTGTCTATTAGCTCCCCTGCGTCTGTCAGCCCCAGAAAGCAAAGCCACACACAACGTCCCAGCGCTTCAAGGCACATACTAAGAACCACCTGAGTGTCTGGTAAAAAAACATACACACAATAGCCCCCCTCCCTCCAACTCCCAATAAACATTGTCAGAGTCAGGTACTGTCATCTTGTGTTTTTGTATATACCAGTGCTTCTAGGTAGCAGTCGCTAGAGTGTCGGGTTCCACTAACCTTTACCTCAAGGCATAATAAACATACAGTTCATCTGAGCTTCTGTTTCTGTCCCAGAATAAAAGAACTGCACTTACCTTCATGCTGAGTAACAGCATGACCACTTCACAGTGTCAAGAGGTCCACCTTTTCCCTCCTGAGGTCCTGTGAAACAGATAAGTCTTAGTTAAGAATTTCCAAGACTATGTACAGCAAAAGCAGCACAATCCTGGGAGGCACAGTGGAGACAAAAATCCACCAGTTCCCATAGTCTTAAAGACTACTTAAAGCTGCTCTGTAATAAAATAGTACACTTTGGCACCATTTAAAAACAATAAACTCTTGATTGAAGAATCTAAACTAAACACCTCACTTTACCTCTTCCTATCACTAACACAGGCAAAGAGAATGAGTGGAGGGGGAGGGGCTATATATGCAGCTCTGCTGTGGAGCGCTTTGCCACTTCCTGCTGACCAGGAGGCGATATCCCACAAGTAAGGATGAAATCCATGGACTCGTCATATCTTGTAAAAGAAATTATGTTTTCACATCAATAATGTATCTGGACCTTTTTCTCTTGATATATAGATTCATTTAGCAAAATAGTGGAAATACTTTCAGCACCCTTTCTTTACTTCTCAAAACTAGATATCTAATTGGTTAGTAAGCTACTATTTTCACAACTACCATGTTTAATGCAGGTGCAAGGTCACATGACCCCTCATTTGAAAGAGGAGTTTTTTTTTCTTTTACATAAAATGGTCTTATGTCCCTGTAGGTTAAAAAGGCTTGAGTTATTTTGGCTTTGTTTGATGCACCCCTTGCCCCAACATAAAGTTTCTCTTATATATACATTTCTTATAGTCATGGACGGTTTTGATACCCCATACAATGGCTATAAATGGAATGGTGAACTGGGGGTACAAATGACTACTAAAGATTGGGATAGGATTTTTGAGAAACATAAATCTACCTCAATATCTGCACGGGTCCAACAAACAAATGTCATGTTCCTTTCTAGGTGGTATCTCATTCCAGTTAGGATTAAAATAATTTATAAACAATTGAGTGGGAGATGCGGGAAGAGGCTGATATGCTCCACATATGGTGGAGCTGTTTAAAGTTAGGCTCCTTTTTGCACAAAATCATCTAATTTATAAACAAAGTGTTATCTATTAAACTCCCTGAAGAGCCATGCTAGAAGATAGGGCACAGAAAGCACTATTGTATATTATATCCTTGATTCCATTACAGAGGAGATTTCCCGAGGTGCTGATGGAAGATATGTGGAAACAGCAGGTAGATTATTTGGTTCAGTTGGAAAGGTATCAATACTTGAGATTGGATAGAGTATAAATTCATAAGCTAATATTAGAGAGGAGGACTGATGCCATCTAAGTTCCTGTTGCTCCCCTTGATTAGGAGTTTTATTTATAATGCATGTTTAGAATTGGTAGAGGTCTTCCTGTCGGAAAGGGTGTCATGGTTGGTCCCCCCCTTCCCCAATAATTTCTTTCCCTGTTTTTTTCTTTTCTTTTCTCAATTTCCCTCTTTTCCAGGCTGAATTTTTTTTTATGGAATGTAACATCTTTATTGGTTGTAGAACTTGTCTGTAAAATGAAGTTGTTCTTTCAAACTGTTGTCATAAGCATAATCTTATGTTTATTCTGGTTAGATTCATATACATGAACATATTAATTAAATACTGATATACTAGTATGTCTTGTTTTACTTATGAATGGACATGACATTATTGGACTGTAGAACTCCAGACTTAAAGGGACATAGAACAAGTTGAGATAGAGACAACATATAATAATATGTACTTTTTTAATTACTTTACCTGCAAATTTATACTGCAGTGCCTCGCCATTAACCCTTTCTTTTTAGTTTCTGAATTGTACAGCTCTAACTCCCCCCACACAATTCCTTTTATGGCTGTAGCTATATCCATTGTTGTTTTGGTAAAATGCACAAATAAATAGGGATTATCTGCTGGAGCATGCCTAGAAGCTGCAAACTCAGGTGAAATACAAAGCCTGTGTCTAAACACTGATAAGAGGGGTGGAGCACAGTGTCCAGACAGCATGGCTATTTTAAGTATTTTTGCTTATTTTTTTTTAATTATTTTAAAATATTTCCCAACAATTTTTAAACATTTTTTTATGCAAACTATTTTTACTTAATTAGCCCTTTTAGGATATGCACAGATCGCAACCTGTTTTATGGCACTTTAAGGAGCAGTGCCTGCTAAGCTCTGTGGTTATAGGTCTATCTCACTGATTTTCAAACCTGTCCCCAGCCCTCCCCAACAGGTTAGGTTTTTGGGATCACCTTGGATGAGAGCAGGTAAAATAACCATGTTTACTAAGCAGCTGATTATTTCACCTGAGACCTAGTACGGATATCCTCAAAATGTGGTCTGAGAGCAGGTTTGAAAACCAGTGGTCTTTTCAGTGGTCTATCTTTTTAACACTCAGGTTTATTGGGATTTGTAATATTTATTTTCTTGATATTAATAGCTGTTTTCTGTAAACATGTAAACCTTATGGGTGCCTTTGCGCTGTATTACCATTTTTTATATATTTTTCTAATAAAGCTTGCAGAAGAAAAAAAAAAGGCTTGAGTTACGTCTTGTTTACTTCCTATTTTAAAGAATCAGAATCTAGATGAGTTACATTCAGGGAAGATACTGTGAAAAAGGTTAGGTGTGGTTATCTGAAAAAGGTTAGGTGTGGTTATCTAACTGCTTCAAGTGTAACAGTTTTGCCTACCTCAAATGTTACTAATTCTCACAGATTAGTAACGTGGGGAAAAGACAGTGACAAAAGTTAAGAGGTGGCGCCTACGGCTAACTGTTTGTTGAATTTAATATAAAGGGTTAATACACCAATAATCAATTGATTAATAATGCGAGGATGACCTTAACATATTTCATATATATACAATACTCAAATCATTCAGTAAATTCATGAAACTCTATTCAATATAAAAGATTTTAATTACTCAACACAAGATATACAAATGACGGTATATTTTAAAATTGCATGAACGTTCATTCATTAAATTATAACTTTATCAGTTCAATACCCTTAAATATAATGTTAATAAAAATGATCTTAAAAAATTTGATGATATAAAAAATTAATAGACACATTGGCTCAAAAGATCGATTTCCAAAAATTAGACTGCGATATTGTGCAGTATTTTAAAAATATCATACGTTGTAAAAAACCATTGGTAACTAATGTTCCAATATTCTATTATCCTGTTTCCTTCCTCTTGAAAAAAATTGTGTCAATTAGTAACTGGACACGATGTGTTGTTAAACGTCTTTTGATGAACTGTCAATTAGAACTTCGATACTTTGTTCCACTTTAGATGTTATAATTTAACCCCTTAGTGAATGAGTGGAATCTCCTTTTGTCTTTTAGGTAATGTTATGTAGGTTAATTATGTTCTTATAATAAAAGTCTCACTGATGTACTGACTTATGTCAGATTTCTTACCGGACAGGTGTAGGTGCTGTGCATACAAACAATCCTTGCGAGACTGTTGCTCTTTCCGCCAATTTCGCCTGGCTCGCCCTGATTGTAACGGCGTCTTCAGGCTGGCACTACAATGTCGTGGGGTTCTTTGCAAATAGCTGCTTCAGTGTCCCTTCTTCCTCTGTGTCACCTAAGGAATCCTATTGGTTGTCTTCCTCTCATGCACCAGTGTGAACGGTCTCCTAACGCCTGCTGCGGTTAAATGTACTCACAGGTCCGGCGATCTTGGGAGTGTCAGCGACACTGTTTTTCTCGTGAAATCGACTCTGTTAATCTCCTAACGCCAAATTCCGGGTTTAATAATACACCGAAATGGCGGTCCATTACCAATGGTTTTTTACAACGTATGATATTTTTAAAATACTGCACAATATCACAGTCTAATGTTTGGAAATCGATCTTTTGAGCCAATGTGTCAATGAATTTTTTATATGATCAAATTTTTTAAGATCATTTTTATTAACATTATATTTAAGGGTATTGAATTGATAAAGTTATAATTTAATGAATGAACGTTCATGCAATTTTAAAATATACCGTCATTTGTATATCTTGTGTTGAGTAATTAAAATCTTTTATATTGAATAGAGTTTCATGAATTTACTGAATGATTTGAGTATTGTATATATATGAAATATGTTAAGGTCATCCTCGCATTATTAATCAATTGATTTATTATTGGTGTATTAACCCTTTATATTAAATTCAACAAACAGTTAGCCGTAGGCGCCACCTCTTAACTTTTGTCACATTCAGGGAAGATACCTCCCCCATCTTTTGATCACAAATGAATAGAGGACTTTTAGATCCATGACTTATCTGTTATATTAGAATCGTTAAACACATATATTTAAATGGACTTTTCATAATACTTGAATATGGATAACTTCATAAATGTATTTATGAAAAGATGATGCATATTTTAGGCTTTCGTTTGCAAATCATATTGAAACAGTTTATATTTAGAACATATTGAAATGACTCCTAACAACTTTCATACCCTTTGACTGTAATTTCAATATGTAATTTGTAACCTATAAAGTATAACTATCTATACATACATACACAAATGTACATTCTTACCTGCTGGGATATTCTCAAGCAGTGCCATGTTTATCGATGCCACTTCCCCATATACACCTTGGTCTTCGTATTCCAGTTTATTAGCTAGTGAATGAAAGCCTGATTTCCAGAGCGGGAGAAAGACGAGCAAAAGATAGAAGACAAAAAGTAAATAAAAGATGGAAATTAAATGTAGATGGAGAGCATATGTAAATCAAAATGTCATGAAGGAGATATAAATTATTGTATTGTTCTACAGTATTCTATTACAGAGAACAATGTAAAATCTAAAGCGCCAGTACAGGCAAAAAATACCCAGGAAAAAGAGAGCATACGATTTTGATGTTTATATTAAAAAATAATTTATTCTTCAACAAATGTCACAACGAGAACCTCAAAATAAAAATATATGTATAACATGGAATGATAATCTCCTAGATAAAAATTACACCTTATACAAGAATTCAGACAGTAAAATATGTGATTGGCCAATCTCTATTTACTATAATGATTACAGACAAGAGAACCAGTCTTCAAATTATAACCAGATACATTATAATGGCCCACAACTAAGACCAGAATGGCAAACGGGTAATTACCATCAGAGACACAAAAACAAAAATAACTATAACAGTTTCAATAGCTATCAGAGAAGAGATTATGAGCGTAATTACTTCAGAAGGGATTATGAACAGCCAAAAATAAATACACCTAGGAAAAACACATACTACCATAATAAAAATGGGAATTATAAAACAAATGACGAAAGAACTGATAACACTGAAAATAGACCGAATAAAGATGAATGGAGAATTCCCACATCTAATAGATTTGATACATTAGATAGAAACAAGAAAACAAAACAAAACAGGAGATAACAGTAAAGAACACACTGAACATTTTTTAGAGGTAGGCCCACAACACCAGGGAACAAGAAGAAAAAGAAATCACTCAGACGACGAGGAAAGAGAGGAGGAGGGTTACAGAGAAAGAGTAGAAGAACCATACAGGAACACACAGAGGGTCAAAATGAAGAGATAAAGACTAATGGAATTTTTAATTTGAGTAAAATTAAATTAGAAAACAAACATATAGAAATATTAAACAAAGGGTTGTCATTTGCTCCAACCAGAACATTAAACAAACTTGACACTTATATTGATGCAAGTAAATTTATTAGAAATCTTACACTTAAGAAATACTTCCTTAAAACCCCTCTGGAAAGGAATTTTAATACAAAAATGTCTACAAATGAACAAGAAGCCTTAAACAATACTGAATATATTCACTCAGGCCTAAAAAATAAATCTAACTTCTACCCAAAACAAGAAAAAGGATTATTTATTGAAACCTTTGAAAAATTGGTTCTTGAAGACATCAGTAAGATTAAGCAAAATACGAAAATTAAACATAACATTACACTCAAACAAAAAAAGCTAATCAAAGAATTAGAAGAAAATAAAGAGATAACTATAAAACCGGCGGACAAGGGAGGAGGGATTGTTATCTTAGACAGAGAAGCGTATAGAAATATGATTGATGATCTAATAAATGACACCAACACATACAAGCAATTAAGATGTAATCCCACGATGATATATAAAGTATTTTTGAAACACCACCTAGATAAAGCTAGTGATAAAGGGATCATTAATGACAAAGAATATGATTATCTACTCCCCAAATTTCCTATTATGCCTGTTCTGTATGCCCTCCCGAAAATTCACAAATCACTAACTAAACCTCCAGGGAGACCGATTATAGCGGGGATAGATTCACTAACAGCTAATCTATCGGCTTACATAGACAAATACTTACAAAAATATGTGACCAAGCTCGATTCTTATCTAAGAGACTCTACCAATTTACTATTACTACTTGATGAGTTCAAATGGAAAAAAGATTACTTACTGGTCACATGCGATGTACAGTCCTTATATACATCTATTAAACATGACGATGGGATACATGCCATAGAAAATTTTCTTAAAGATATTAAGAAAGAACAAAGAGACTTCTTAATAGATAGTATAAGGTATATTCTTACCCACAATTTTTTCTTATACGAAGACAACTACTATGAACAGATTTGCGGCACAGCTATGGGCACCAAATTCGCCCCTAGCTACGCAAATCTGTTCATGGGAGCCTGGGAAAAACAATTTCTCAGCCTCAGCCCATATAGGGAAAACATCATTGTCTATAAGAGATATATAGACGATCTGTTTCTCATATGGAGTGGAACTAGAGAGGAACTAACAATCTGTTTAGAAAACATGAATACTAACAATCTAAATCTGAAGTTCACTGCTGATTTCAGCGCTAATATAGTTCATTATTTAGACCTTGAAATCAACATTATTGACGAAAAAATATCTACCAGAACATATTTTAAGGAAGTAGACGCTAACAATTTCATCCATGAAAGTAGCTGTCACTTAAAAAGGTGGAAAGCAAACATACCTAAGAGTCAATTCTTAAGACTAAAAAGAAATTGCAAAGAGAAAGAAGACTTTGAAACACAGTAAAAAATACTAAAAAATAAATTCATAGAAAGAGGATACTTAGAAGAGACCATAGAAACAGAAAGACAAAAAATTGTGAATCTAGATAGAAAAGAGATTTTACAATACAAACCAAAGACAACTACTTCAATAAATAACGAAGAAATCTTCCTACCCTTCATAACAGAGTATAGTGAAGATAGGATCAAAGTAGAAAAAATAATAAAAACCCATTGGAAAATTCTTAAATCTGATACTCATTTAGGAGAAAAACTCCCAGATAAACCAAAATTTTTTTATAAAAAAGCAAATAATCTAAAAAGCAAACTTGCACCAACTTTTAAACATAAAAATAATAATACTATAAGAGGGATCTTAGGCGAAAAACTACAAGGGTTTTACCCATGCATATCATGCAAAGCATGTAAACATTCAATTAAAACAAAAAGCTTTAAATCAAACATAACAAAGAAAGAATATAAAATTAAGGAAACCATCAGGTGTATGGACACGAATGTTATCTATCTTATTACATGCAAAAAATGTGAAAAACAGTATGTGGGAGAGACAGAGAGAACACTAAGGGAAAGAATTAGGGAACATCTAAACTCCATAGAAAATTCGGAAAAGGAACGCAATAAAGATCTACCTGTCGCGAAACATTTCAGGATGTGTTGCAATAACAATTTGAAATATTTTAACTTCACAGCGATAACTAAATTAAAAGAAAAAAAGAGGGGTGGCAATTTATCCTATGTACTCCTGCAAAAAGAAGCCAAATGGATATTTGAATTACAAACCCTAAAGCCTAAAGGGTTAAATTTAGATTTTAACCTGAACTGCTTCTTAAAAACCTAAATAAAATCAAAATAAATTTAAAATAATATCAAAATTTAGTACCTCTATAAAAATAGAAGCTGTAAATACTAGAGACAAGTTATATACAAATCAGTATAAACTGTATTATATTAGTGAAATTATCCCAATCTTTTAAAATAAAAAAAAAAAAATCAAATTTTATCATATATTTTTTTCACCACTTTTTTCCACAAATTTAGACCATTGTGTAGCATTTAGTCCTTACTAAGGACATCTCTGAATTCCAACCTTAATATATCTACAATTGAGATTAGTTTTTCAAAAATAACCTTTTTTTTTTATCATCTTAGATCTTTTATCAACGTTTGTTGAAAATATCACTTATAGGGCTCCATGTACTAAGCAGTCAGCGAGCTACCCGCAACAAATCTCGCATCAAAATTCGCAAACTGATATGTACAAAGCCGTCAATTATGTTAAAACTCGCATCTTTAAAATTGCGAGCGTACTTATCCGCCAAACCTCGATACCGCTCCATTTTTCACTGTAATTAGACACATTTGACCACCAACTCGCCAAAAACGAATGTACTAAAAAATCTATTTGTCCGCTCGCTACAATTTCCGCTCCCACCTCGTTATTTTTGCCTCGCCACCTTTTAGGTGGCGGGCAAGGTACAAAACAATAGGAAAGTCAATCTAGACGCCAGTCTAGACATATATAAAAGGCAGTAATATCAGCATTGTACTTACAGCATAACTGGCGTCTAATTTGTCTCTCATTTCCATGTACATAAATTGCACCCAATTTGTCGACTGTAATTAAAGAGTAATCTATATTTTAAATTTGTATTGTATAGTTGTCAATCTTTATAATTATTTTTATATTAATATTTATATATTATCAGATCCAGATGAAGCCATATCCAAATTGTAAATAAATATTACAAAAATAACGCTCTGTTATCACTCTTCAAAAAATTTTGAACAATAATAAAGTTGTTTAGATAAGTTGAACTTTTATAGGAGCAAAATTCTATTCCCGTGACTACTATGATGTTCGTGACACCTTGCATGTCACGTGTTAATAATTGGCCAGACAATTCAACTGAAAGTTAAGTACATCAGCTTAGTCGCGGCGAGCGAGGCGTCAAATTTATCAACAATCCGCAACTGCTCGCGGCGGGCTAGACTTGTCTATTTATTGGGGGAATATTAGTACATAGCGACAGCGGACACCATTTCGCCCGCGGCGAGTAACGGCGAGTTTATCCGCGTCTACAATGACGGATGAATTGACGGCTTAGTACATGGAGCCCATAATCTTATATAATCAATCAAATTTTAGTTCGCAGAGAAATTACTTGTTTATGATTAATTCCAACCTTAATATCTCTAAAATAAAGTTTAGTTTAACAAAATTAAGTTTTTTTTTATCATCCTAGTTCTTTAATCAACGTTTGTTGAAAATATCTCTTATAATCTTATACAATCATTCAATTTTAGATTTCAGAGAAATACATGTTTATGACTAATTATTAGAACTTACCAAATAAACAATATCTGAATATACATAAATTCAAGAGATATAATGTTTACAAATGTTTAACAAATATTTCTGAGCCAATTAGACACACATTGGCTGAAATTCTTAACCAATAGAAATGGAAGGAGGGCTATTTAAAGCCATAGGATTCAAAGGAGATCAAGCTTGACAAAGGCTGAAGTAATTTCAGCGGAAACGCTTTGCGGATCTCCTATTGTGCATCAAGAGGAAGAAAGGAAAGGATCAGCTGTAGAGCCGGCACCCCACAGCTCAAACCAGACACTCCCATTCCATTAAGCCAATCAGCGCCCTAACCGGTATAGGCGCGAACTGAGCAAGAGACAGAAGTGTTTGTAGCTGGGGTTCACAGCGCGGCTTCAAGATCAGCTAAAGCAGTTACATTGCTCGTCTTATTCTGGAGGCATTTACTTCTACAAGGTGACATCGGACAAAGAAGACAGCTCATTCCACTCTAAGAGCTGAACTTAAAAGGATCACTAAAACAGGTACCTGTAGTTTCGAGTGGATCCATTAGAGCACTAACACCCAAAAAACACTGTGCTACACTAAAGGAATCACGGATACCAGTAAAGCATTCATATTCATCTGCACCTTTGTGGACATTTTACTGATATGCTGACTTAGCCATATTTAACGGAAGCTATTTGGTTTATGCACTTAGCGTACATACTCTTAGATTATCAGTAGATATTTTTATGATAGATATTGTGTTACAAATTGCTTGATATTCTGATACATACAGTTCTAGTTGCTTACATTAGTAGCCTACAATATATGTGTGATTTTCCTTGTGTAAATGCTTTTATAGATTACTCACATTTTTTTTAATAGAGATTGGCCAATCACATATTTTACTGTCTGAATTCTTGTATAAGGTGTAATTTTTACCTAGGAGATTATCATTCCATATTATACATATATTTTTATTTTGAGGTTCTCGTTGTGACATTTGTTGAAGAATAAATTATTTTTTAATATAAACATCAAAATCGTATGCTCTCTTTTTCCTGGGTATTTTTTGCCTGTACTGGCGCTTTAGATTTTACATTGTTCTCTGTGTGTCCTTTCCCCTGGGGATTTAGGAGAAATATCCCCTTAAATTCTAAAGCATATATACCCTAACCTTTGCGCAGTCTGTATAACCTTTTGTAGATTTTTCTACAGTATTCTATTAACAAACACTTCTACTTACCACCAGTAATCAGCACGTTCCTTATTGTCTGAAGACACATGTGAAATCTATATGAAGTCTCCAAAAGCTCTGTCTGAGGGTCACCCCTCAGGCCTGTCACATCTGAGAGAGTCTGTTGTCCTCCCTCAGCCTGGAGATCCCACTGAGAATTCAACTTCAATAAACATATCGCTAAATCACTCACATTTCTTTCAAACACTTTAAAAAGGTTTAAAGAAACATTGTAGTCAACTTTTTTTTGTTTCATCTAAGATATTTTTGTTTTTGTTTGTTTTTTGTAAAAATCATGTTCATGTCATGGATAATTTTTTTTTTTCCATACTGTATTGTTAAGTGCAAAATACTTTGTTAAAGGGACAGTATACCCTCATTTTTTCTCTACCTTTATTTTGGCATTTGAAATGGCTTATTTTGCCTGTGGTATCCCTACATAAATTTAAAGTTTCAATACTAAGTATTGGCTATAACAAAAAGCTGTGTAAACATTCAGCTAGATTATGAGTTTTGCGTTAAGAGGTCCTAACGCTGCTTTTTTACACCCGCTGGTATTACGAGTCTTGAAGGTTTAGGTGTACCACACACTTCTTTGGCCTTACCGCAAAACGACTTACGTAAACTTTGTAAAGTCTTTTTTCTATGGGACTTCGATAGAGCTGGTATTACGAGTCTGTCCTGGGAGGCCAAAAAGTGAGCAGTACAGCCTATCCTGTCAAGAGTCCTAACGCATTTAAAAGTCAGTAGCTAAGAGTTTTATGGTACAACGCTGTAACATAAAACTCATAACTAAAGTGCTAAAAAAGTACACTAACACCCATAAACTACCTATTAACCCCTAAACCGAGGCCCTACCGCGTCGCAAACACTATAATAAAAATTGTAACCACTAATCTGCTGCTCTGGACACCGCCGCCACCTACATTATATTTATGAACCCCTAATCTGCTGCCCCCAACATCGCCGACACCTACATAATATTTATTAACCCCTAATCTGCCGCACCAATGTCACCGCAACCTACCTACACTTTTTAACCCCTAATCTGCCGCCCCCAACGTCACCGCCACTATAATAAACATATTAACCCCTAAACCGCCGCACTCCCGCCTCGCAAACATTAGTTAAATATTATTAACCCCTAATCTGCCGTCCCTAACATCCCTGCCACCAACCTACATTTATTAACCCCTAATCTGCCACCCCCAAACGTCGCTGCCACTATATTAAAGTTATTAACCCCTAAACCTAAGTCTAACCCTAACACCCCCTAACTTAAATATAATTTAAATAAATCTAAATAAAATTACTATCATTAACTACATTATTCCTATTTAAAACTAAATACTTAACTATAAAATAAACCCTAAGCTAGCTACAATATAACTAATAGTTACATTGTATCTAGCTTAGGATTTATTTTTATTTTACAGGCAAGTTTGTATTTATTTTAACTAGGTAGAATAGTTGTTAAATAGTTATTAACTATTTAATTACTACCTAGCTAAAATAAAGACAAATTTACCTGTAAAATAAAACCTAACCTAAGTTACACTAACACCTAACACTACATAATAATTAAATAAATTAACTAAATTAAATACAATTACCTAAATTAAATTAAATTAGCTAAAGTACAAAAAAAACCATAATAATGTAGAAAATAAGAAAATAATAAACAAATTACAGATATTTAAACTAATTACACCTAATCTAATAGCCCTATTAAAATAAAAAAAAGCCCCCCCCCAAAAAAAAATAAAAGGGCTTTTTGCGGGACATTGCCCCAAAGTAATCAGCTCTTTTACCTGTAAAAAATATATACAAACAACCCCCCCAACAGTAAAACCAACCCCCCAAATAAAATACTATCCTAAGCTCCCCATTGCCCTGAAAAGGGCATTTGGATGGGCATTGCCCTGATTGGAACAGCCAATAGAATGCAAGCTCAATCCTATTGGCTGATTGGATCAGCCAATAGGATTGAACTTCAATCCTATTGGCTGATTGTGTCAGACAATAGGGTTTTTTTCTACCTTAATTCTGATTGGCTGATAGAATTGCCCATCCAAATGCCCTGAAAAGGGCATTTGGATGGGCATTGCCCTGATTGGAACAGCCAATAGAATGCAAGCTCAATCCTATTGGCTGATTGGATCAGCCAATAGGATTGAACTTCAATCCTATTGGCTGATTGTGTCAGACAATAGGGTTTTTTTCTACCTTAATTCTGATTGGCTGATATAATTCTATCAGCCAATCGGAATCTAAGGGACGCCATCTTTGATGACGTCACTTAAAGGTACCTTCATTCAGCTTTAGTCGTCGGAAGAAGAGGATGCTCCGCGTCGGATGTCTTGAAGATGGACCCGCTCCGTGCCGGATGGATGAAGATAGAAGATGCCGTCTGGATGAAGACTTCTGCCCGTCTGGAGGACCACTTTGCCCGGCTTGGATGAAGACTTCTCCCGGCTTCGTTGAGGACTTCGGCCCGGCTTGGATGAAGACGTCTCCCGGTAAGTCGATCTTCAGGGGGTTAGTGTTTTTTTAAGGGTGTATTGGGTGGGTTTTATTTTTAGGTTAGGGTTTGGGCGGCAAAAGAGCTAACTGCCCTTTTAAGGGCAATGCCCATCCAAATGCCCTTTTCAGGGCAATGGGGAGCTTAGGTTTTTTTAGATAGTATTTTATTTGGGGTGTTGGTTGTGTGGGTGGTGGGTTTTACTGTTGGGGGGTTGTTTGTATTTTTTTTTACAGGTAAAAGAGCTGATTACTTTGGGGCAATGCCCCGCAAAAGACCCCTTTAAGGGTTATTGGTAGTTTAGTTTAGGATTTTCTGTAATTTAGTGGGGGGGGGTTTGTACTTTAGCTAATTTAATTTAATTTAGGTAATTGTATTTAATTTAGTTAATTTATTTAATTATATTGTAGTGTTAGGTGTTATTGTAACTTAGGTTAGGTTTTATTTTACAGGTAAATTTGTCTTTATTTTAGCTAGGTAGTTATTAAATAGTTAATAACTATTTAATAACTATTCTACCTAGTTAAAATAAATACAAACTTGCCTGTAAAATAAAAATAAAACCTAAGATAGATACAATGTAACTATTAGTTATATTTGGCTAGCTTAGGGTTTATTTTTATTGGTAAGTATTTAGTTTTAAATAGGAATAATGTAGTTAATGATAGTAATTTTATTTAGATTTATTTAAATTATATTTAAAGGGACATGCCACCCACATTTTTTCTTTTATGATTTAGAAAGAGAATGCAATTTTAAACATCTTTCTAATTTACTTATATTATCTAATTTGTTTTATTCTCTTGATATTCTTTGATGAAAAGCATATCTAGATATGCTCACTAGCTGCTGATTGGTTGCTGCACATAGAAGCCTCGTGTGATTGGCTCACCATGTGCATTGCTTTTTCTTCAACTAAGGATATTTTAAAAATGAAGCAAAATAAATAATGGAAGTAAATTGTAATGTTGTTTAAATTTATATTCTCTATCTGAATCATGAAAGAAAGATTGTGGGTTTAGTGGCCCTTTAAGTTAGGGGGTGTTAGGGTTAGGGTTAGACTTAGGTTTAGGGGTTAATAACTTTATTATAGTGGCGGCGACATTGGGGGCGGAAGATTAGGGGTTAATAAATGTAGGTAGGTTGCGGCGACATTGGGGGCAGCAGATTAGGGGTTAATAAATATAATGTAGTTGTTGGCAATGTTGGGGGCAGCAGATTAGGGGTTCATAACTATAATGTAGGTGGCGTCGGTATCCGGAGCGGCAGATTAGGGGTTAATAATATAATGTAGGTGTCGGCAGTGTCGGGGTGGCAAATTAGGGGTTAATAAGTGTAAAATTAGGGGTGTTTAGACTCGGGGGTTCATGTTAGGGTGTTAGGTGTAGACATAACTTTTATTTCCCCATAGGAATCAATGGGGCTGCGTTACTGAGTTTTACACTGCTTTTTTTGCAGGTGTTAGAATTTTTCTCGGCCGGCTCTCCCCATTGATTCCTATGGGGAAATCGTACACGAGCACATACGACCAGCTCACCGCTGACTTAAAGGGCCACTGTAAGTAAATATTTTCTATGCCTGTTACTAACTAACTACCCCAAATACGCTTTTTATCAATAGCATTTCATTAACATATCTCTACCGTATATCAGAAATCTTGTCTGCAAATTTAATTGTTTTCCAAACCCACTCCGCGGGTATCCTTTGCTCTGTACCAATCCGTTTACAATACCTAGGTTTCAAAATGGCGCTTTAAACACAATTTCATTGGTTTAAGTATTTTGAACATGCAGTGCTGAAAATAGTGGGCAGGATAACGTGACATCATCGGCAAATAAAAGATATAACTTTTAGAACGTTATGAAACTTCGTTTTGGAGAAAATATAGGTCAGTAGGTTTTAATTAATGTTTATTAACTTTAATATGTTAGTTGTTTGGCTTAAAAATTATAACGGAAAGTAATCCTTTAAGCAGCGCTGGTAATGAGCAAAATTTTGCTCAACGCTCACTTCTTGTCTTTTAACCACAGGTTTGTAAAAACTCGTAATACCAGCGCTGCAGGTAAGTGAGCGGTGAGAGAAAAACTGCTCGTTAGCACTGCACAGCCTCTAACGCAAAACTCATAATCTAGCCGATAGTTAGTAAATGAATTACACTCTCAGTGGGGGCTAGGAGAGATAAGTTATAAAATGTCAATTTTCAATTGTATTGGGCTTTGGTATACAGAGTTAATATGAAGAAGTATGTGTGTGTATAGGAAGTGATAAAAATAAGGACATCTGATTTCCCTGCTCAAACCTTTTTAATGGGTTTTGGTTTCAGATAAGAACAGCAACTATTTCATATACAAAAATAAACACAAATAATCAGTTCATCTTACATTTTATATGCAGCTGGTATAACAAATCATTGGGAACACATTAAGGGAAAAACTATTTTACAGTAACTGTCCCTTTACAAAGCGTTGCTTTTAAATGGGGGTATTTTTTAAGCATAAAAAAGTTACTTGTCTCCCCAAAAAAACATCTAGTACTGCACGTGAAAATACATTGAAGGCATCACTAACTTCTGCATTTACCACTGCACAATCCTGCGAATTACTCTTGTATTGGCCGTGCCGGCACTGCCTGCAGCCCATCTGGTTCACTCACTTGCAGTGCAAAGAACAGTGCATTCAGTGCTTTCAAATGCAGTTTTGAATAAGCTTTAATGATCTCTGTCTCCCCTGCAGCCTACACTGTGCTACTTTTGATTTTATTGTTTAGTGCATGAATCATAAAAACAAAAGACTGCCATATACTAACTATATTCTCTTCTCTTTCTTCCAGAGCTCCATGTTGTGTAATGGACAAACTGTCAGTTTTGGTGTCTGCACAGCTAGAGAGCGCTGGATTCATGCAGTTTATTTCTTCAAATTGTTGAGATGCATGAAACGTAAGATCTGTAAGGAATAGGAAATGTTAATTTCTCATAGGAACAACATACAATATGAGACCACAGTGTCTTAGAAAAGCTTATATGAGCTGACTGTGAAATACATGTGTACAGAGATACATGTGAGTACAATGATTGACCAAATTATGCACTGTGCAGTTAAGCTTTTCTAAGATTATTTCTTGATCATCATGCTTTGCTTATTTATTTAGCTATTTTTTTTTTTAGGCATTTACGATAATAGCAGTAAAATAAAGAGAAGTACCTTCCAGAGGCTGTGATAAAAAATTATTGGTGTCCACTTCTAGAATAGAAAGTGATTTAGCAAAATATACATTTCCATCTGATGCAACAGAAATTGTATTATTTTCAGGTGCAGGAAGTGGTACAGAATGGTGAGGAATAGGATCAATTTCCGGCACTTTTATCTTGCCATTCTCAACATCTGATTCAGGGGGGCAGGCATTGATTTGGGGTACAGGAAGTGATGTAAGAGGACTGTTCTTCTCATTAGATCCAATACGTGGAGTGGTATCAGCATTGGCTGTATTATCAAACATAAGATGTGATGTCATTGTTTGAGTTCCAATGAATGATTCTGTATCACAGGTAGCAAATGTCTTTTCCTGTTCAGGCAGTGATATGATATTTTCAGTATTCTCTTCAGGCAATGAAAATGATGCATTTAAATGACTGACCTGATTACTGAATGTGTATGGCATAGTAGCAGGACCATCTGGATGATTAGTCTTATTAGGCAGGAGTTCTTCTGTAGTAAAAGACTTGGTCTCCTCAGAGTCACCTTGAGCTGTCATAATAGAGCGGCCATCTTGGTATGCGGGAAGAGAAGTACATATAGATTCACTCTCTTCATTAAGAGGAAGAGATGTAATAAGTTCAGACATGAGTGATGATATGATATTGGGGACATTCTGCTTAGACATAGTAAGTGAAGCCTCCATTTCTGAAAGTGACACCCTTTCAGCTTCAGTTATGTTGCTGTCAACAGTACTTGGCTTCGTGATAGAGACCTGGCTTTCTCCATTATCATTCATAGTTTTCTAAAAGTAAAAATCATAGTATGAGAGAGAGAGTGAAAAAAAAGGAATCTATATTTCAATAGTAAAAAGAGTAAAAAGAGATGCTCATCATTAGAATGTCAATTACTTGTGATGCTATAACCCATATGGGGACAATGCTACTGCTCGATTCATATCCATCAGAAAAAAAATCTTCTCCAGAAGTATTTTCTTTGCAGTGGGCAAGATAAACAACTGGTTTTCAAGGAGTGTGTCCCTGCTCTACAAAAGAATACAAATAACCCTAACATCAACAACTTAAATGTTTTTGAAACATTAATTTTGTGTGTAGATCTTTTGTAGTGCAGTAATTCATTTCTAGTGCATATAAAATAAAATGTAATATCCCTTTCAGGAAAAAAAAACATTCAGGTACATTAGGCAGCTATTATCACTACTGAATCAATTATTCACTATATTTTCCTTTTGCACTGGTCATATATATTTTACTTTGTGAAGGTCTGTAAAAATCTTGTGAAAAACCCTTTTAAAATCTTGTGAAGGAGGTGTGTCCATGCAGTGTACAATAATCTGCTTATTATTGACCTCTAACAACAATATTAATCACAGAATCCTTAAAGGACCAGTAAATACAGTAGATTTGCATGATCAACAAATGCATGATAACAAGACAATGCAATTGCACTTAGTTTGTCTATTTCCACTCCTCATATATCATGTGACAGCCATCAGCCAATCACAAATGCCTATAGGTATATTCTTTGCATTTTTGCACATGCTTAGTAGGGGCTGGTGACTCCAACATTGTAAATATAAAATGACTGTGCACATTTTATTAATGGAAGTAAATTGGAAAGTTTTTTAAAATTGCATGCTCTATCTAAATCATGAAAGTTTAATTTGACTTGAGCGTCCCTTTAAGGATATAACTATCACACTGTGTTTATATTTGTATATATTTTGAGAATATAATAATACAAGGTTCGTGAGTAACCTTGCTTCACATAACCCCAATGTTATGAAGATATATCTCTGCAGATGTCCAAGAGTAGCCTATTTCTTTGATCCTAAGGGGACTTTAAAGAAGAAAAATAAGGACTGTATTTTATGGGGGGTTTTTATGTTCTACAGGCACATTATGCAATTTTGCTGTGAAACTTTATGTTGTCTACCTGTATATGTAACTTTATTTTGAACATCCTCAATAAAAATAAATAAATAATAATTAAAAAAATAATAATCTTGTGAAACATCTATTTTTTCCATGTCTTTAATTCAATTACATTTAATGTGTAATTTGAGTGTTTTTAATAAATCAATGGGTGCTCTTAAAACACAATTGAATGGCTTAAAGGGACACTGTACCCAAATTTTTTCTTTCGTGATTCAGATAGAGCATGACATTTTAAGCAACTTTCAAATTTACTCCTATTATCAAATTTTCTTCATTCTCTTGGAATCTTTATTTGAAATGCAAGAATGTAAGTTTAGATGCCGGCCAATTTTTGGTGAACAACCTAGGTTGTCCTTGCTGATTGGTGGATAAATTCATCCACCAATCAAAAACTGCTGTCCAGAGTTCTGAACCAAGAAAAAAGCGTAGATGCCTTCTTTTTTAGATAAAGATAGCAAGAGAATGAAGACAAATTGATAATATGAGTAAATTAGAAAGTTGCTTAAAATTGCATGCTCTATCTGAATCACAAAAGAAACATTTTTGGTTCAGTGTCCCTTTAAAAAAAAGAAATTAATTACCTGAGCTTGCATACGTGTTTTGGCATAAAATTTGACGGATTAAAAGGGGTAACTTGCATTTTTCTTGTATTGTGCATGGCTACCACAAATAATAATTTATAATTTACATCTATTTTTTCTCTCACTTGGTTTTTCTGCTGCAATGTGTAGCCTTTCCCATGTTGGAATTTTCTCTTGTTATATAAATCACTCATGTATGGATGACACTGATTGCATTGACCTCTCTGTACTTACCCAATGGATCTCTTTGTCATTTGGTGGAACAGGCTCAGTTTTCTGAACCACACTCTTCTCCTCATCCTCATCAGGTGTTTGAGTAGCTCTACATGTATATGAAATGAGCTCCTGAATCTCCCACTGGAATATAATGCAATACAATATGTTGAAGGTACCAAGACTTTTGCAGAGATACTGATTACGTTATTATTTTAAGAATACAAATTCATCACCTGTGAAGATGCATGTCTATACTGATTCAGCTTAATGGTAACCTGGCTTTCTAGTTCTGCTAACCTCCCAGCCTGTATTCTCATTTCAGCCTCCAAGAGGGAACGTTGCTTTGCTGTTTCCTCTTGCAGAGTTTGGAGATTTATCTTGCAAATAAGAAGACATTTAAAGATAAGCCCAATTGACAAGTTCATGTAAAAATCAGCATGGAATAGCTAAAACATACATTTGGCAATCATTATTAAAATTGACTCAAATAGATGTCATGTTTTAACTTTCACTGCATATATTTTGCCCAGTAAAGGTATTTGAAAATCCCTGATAAAAAAATTGTCAAACTCTTCTAATAGTTTATAATTGCTTAGCTAGACAAGACAAAAATCATAACAAAGAAAGCCAAAAAAGTGCTTTTGGCTATAGGGGATGTGCAACTGCTAATTCCAAAAACACATGAAATTATATCTCTATTTTGGCTAATAAATTAAGAAAAAAATATAAAATTGTAAAGTTCAATATACCAAAGTCTCAAACAACTTGTAAAGTTGAACAATGATAACAGTGTATAGCATCACTTAGAAGGTTGCTCCTCTTCTGTGGTCTGGAAACACATACAATCAAAATGTAAAAAAAATATAAACAAGGGTGCACCACATACCCTGATACAGTATCGTATGATATAAAAGAAAGAAAGTCCAAAAGAGATTACTCACAATGGCAGTGGCACAAATCGTTTTTAGTGCACAGAAAGCAAGCTGGTATCCCCACTCTCCAGCTGACTGCCTCCTTAGCAAACTCTGCCAGTTCCTCTCCCAACGAGCACGCCACAGAAGTGAAATCAGATGCAAATGGCTCATTATATGCTTAGTTTATTAAAAGCAATATAAAAAATGTTTGCTGCGACAAATGTCTCAACCTATTCTGGTTGTTTTATCAGGCATACCATTATGGGATAGATTACGAGTGGAGTACTATTTAGTGCTCCCGCTTGCTCATTGACATCACTAGACGGAGGCTTATTATATATTTAGATTATCAAGAGAGATCTAAAAAGGCTTTTTGAAATCATTGATGTAATATATATTTTCATGCTTAGGATGATATAATTGTTATTCTGGGCGCCCCTTGTTTATGTTTTTCGAAGACAGAAGCCATGAGCGTGCATAAGATGGTTTTGCATGGCTCTTCTGAATGATTGGTATGAGGTTATAGTGAGAAAAGAGAAATTATTTATAAAATAAAATAGTCTCATTTCATACTAGAATATCCATTTAGCCACAACCTAGCTTGCTTTGGCAGTGTGAACTTTTTATTTTCTGTGAATGAGCTGTGAATCTACCTATCCAATGGCCTACACGCAGGGCCGCCACTAGAAATTTTGGGGCCCCTGACTCAACCATTGATCAGGCCCCCCCCCCCCCCGCTCCTTTGACATGTGCAATTTTTGACCAAGTGACTAAAACGTATATTTAAACTTGGAAATGTTGTAAAAGTAGTAACATACACAGACACACACACAGACACACTCATACACTGAAACACACAAACACACTCACACATAGGATTCACATATAGACACTCTAGCAGACACGCAAAGAAACACACTCAGACACCCAAACAGACACTTAGCACTTGTTTACATTGTCCTGACAAGTAATGAGGTAAACTACAGTTTTGTAAAAAAAGGAGATTTAGAAAACAAAATATGGAGTTCTGATTATCTTTTTGTAAAGGAAGATGCCAACTAAATGATGACGACAGCATGCAGTGGCTGAAAGGAAGGGCCCTGAACTGCCTAAACAATAATTTAAAGGTTAAATGGTAGATTGGTTACTTCCGGAAAGGTCTTGTTAGTCTCAAAGTCTGTAGAAAGATGGGAATAATCAGTAGTAAGGTCAAAATGTCCCACACAAACTCAAACTTGCACATACACCCAAGGAAACACTGACAGAGACAGCCTCAGAAAACACACAAAGACATATACACACACACAGAGACACACACAGAAAACACACAAAGACATACACACACAGAGAAACAACCACATAAAACACACAAAAACATACACACACCCCCTCACTGAGACATCCACAGAAAACACACAAAGACATACACACACACACAGAGAGACAACCACCTGAAAAACACAGAAAGACATACATATACACACCCTCACTGAGACATCCACAGAAAACACAGAAATACATACATACACACACACACACACACACCCTCACAGAGACACCCATAGAAAAAGCTCAAAGACATATGCACACACGCTCACAGACATCCACAGAAAATGCACAAAGACATACACACCCACCCTCACAGAGAGACCCACAGATAAAAAATAAATACACATAGAGACACAAACCAAAGCACAAAGACATAAACACAGACACCCACAGAAACACTCACAGGAGGAAACATTTATGCACCTTGCATCCCCTAAATAAACAGTGTGTGACATGCATGATAAAAAAAATTGCAGAAATTAAGAGATCACTTTTTAAAGAATCATATTTGTAAATGTGCAAACAAAAATAATTCTGTGAATTCAAAATTGTACATTATTGAGCTGGGTAGATGGCTAGATGAAGAAAAGTACCTTTAAAAGATTGACATATGTTTGTTTGTTTGTTTGTTTGTTTGTTTTTTCCCTATTTTCCCCAACCAAGAGCATCACTTCAAATATAGTGTACAAATTTTCCCATCTGTCAGCTGTACTTATAGATTTTGAAAATGCTGTACTCTATATGGTCTTGGTGGGACCATAAGCTGTGGTACTCATACCATTAGATCTGCTTAAATGCAGGATTTAGGCTTGTTGGTAGGTATTTCAAAACTAAGTCAGCTGTAGTGTAAACTGAACAGTTTTATGTTAACCTGTCTCATTTCAAACACTGAGCAATCTTAGTCTGAGAGTATAACATTTTATGCAGATGCAAAAATCTTAGATAAGATGCCTCCTTGCATCTGGAAAGTCCTTGCATAAAGGGGCAGTAAACTGGAATGTAATATATATATATATATATATATATATATATATATAATGCATATCTGCCAAAAGGGCATTTACCATTTGTGTATTGAGGAGGAAACATTTCTGCATGGTTTTAAATATAGAATTTCTACAGCATTGTGAAATAATCATAAATACACTGCTGCTAAAAAAATGTGTTTTTATGGACCCCTAGCCCCACCAAACAACTACTACCACACTGAAGTTACAATCCAAAATTGCACAAAGAAATAAAAAACATTTGCTAAGTAAGTTCTACCTCCTCTTCAAATTAAAGTGATCTGCCGTCTGACTCAGGCACACACTGTACAAAGTGCCAAGTCTGTCTCACACTGAGCATAGTGGTTTAGTGCACACTAAGAAATCCTCTCAAATGCTAATACTTTACTCCTTGTAATAACATTTTCTATGCTCAATTAGCACTCTGCTGTAGTACCCACTGGTGGCTGCCAAAATTTAAAGAAAAAAAAAAAATTTTTTTTTTTTTAGTTCTTCCCTCATGGGGCCCCCCTGGCTCATTGGGCCCCTGACAGGAGTCACCCCTGTCACCCCCTGATGGCGGCCCTGCCTACACGTAAGAAAGCTTGTTTTCCCTGCAAAGCAGCAATAGTAAAATATGGCAGAATTACAAGGTCCCCCACAGATTACAATAAAGGAAAGTTTTAAACTGAAAACAATGGAATCACCCAAACTCAACCAGACTGTGCCCTGGATCTTCAGACCATGTACCTAGCTGCACCAGGCTTTATGCCTAGATTTCCCTTGAGTATCTCATTCTGCCCATAAACATTTACAATTTCAGCCCTAAGCCTTCTGGTGCAGAGTTAAGAACTTAAAATGTTAAGAATGAGTAGTATGCTATAATGTTAGTGAAATTAGCTTTAAATTGGAGCTTCCAGGCCAATAAGATCACAATGCAAATACAGATAGACAAAGATAATTTGTAGCGTACAGCCTCATTCTGAAAGCCGGTAGGGTAAATACCATTTTCTTACTTTAACATGCTTACAAAGAACACTTTTATAAAGCCATTTTATATATAAATAGTAAATATCAGTAACTAAGCTTGGCATTGCAAAAGAACTGAATGCAAAAAAACATAATTTATGCTTACCTGATAAATTTATTTCTCTTGTGGTGTATCCAGTCCACGGATCATCCATTACTTGTGGGATATTCTCCTTCCCAACAGGAAGTTGCAAGAGGATCACCCACAGCAGAGCTGCTATATAGCTCCTCCCCTAACTGCCATATCCAGTCATTCGACCGAAGACAAGCAGAGAAAGGAGAAACCATAGGATGCAGTGGTGACTGTAGTTTAAAATTAAAAAATACCTGCCTTAAAATGACAGGGCGGGCCGTGGACTGGATACACCACAAGAGAAATAAATTTATCAGGTAAGCATAAATTATGTTTTCTCTTGTAAGGTGTATCCAGTCCACGAATCATTCATTACTTGTGGGATACCAATACCAAAGCTAAAGTACACGGATGAAGGGAGGGACAAGGCAGGTACTTAAACGGTACCACTGCCTGTAAAACCTTTCTCCCAAAAATAGCCTCCGAAGAAGCAAAAGTATCAAATTTATAGAATTTTGAAAAGGTATGACGCGAAGACCAAGTCGCCGCCTTGCAAATCTGTTCAACAGAAGCCTCATTTTTAAAGGCCCATGTGGAAGCCACAGCTCTAGTAGAATGAGCTGTAATCCTTTCCGGATGCTGCTGGCCAGCGGTCTCATAAGCTAAGCGTATTATACTCCTTAGCCAAAAAGAAAGAGAAGTTGCCGAAGCCTTTTGGCCTCTCCTCTGTCCAGAGTAGACAACAAACAAAGCAGATGTTTGACGAAAATCTTTAGTAGCTTGTAAATAATACTTTAAAGCACGAACCACGTCAAGATTGTGTAATAGACGTTCCTTCTTTGAAGAAGGATTAGGACACAATGAAGGAACAACAATCTCCTGATTGATATTCTTATTAGATACCACCTTAGGTAAAAACCCAGGTTTGGTACGCAGAACTACCTTATCTGCATGGAAGATCAGATAAGGAGAATCACATTGTAAGGCAGACAACTCGGAAAATCTACGAGCCGAGGAAATAGCTACCAAAAAAAGAACTTTCCAAGATAAAAGTTTGATGGATCTATGGAATGAAGAGGTTCAAACGGAACCCCCTGAAGAACTTTAAGAACCAAATTTAACTAAAGCCTGACAAAATGCCTGAACGTCTGAAACATCCGCCAGACGCTTGTGCAAAAGAATAGACAGAGCAGAAATCTGTCCCTTTAAGGAACTAGCTGACAATCCTCTCTCCAATCCTTCTTGGAGAAAAGATAATATCCTGGGAATCCTGACCTTACTCCATGAGTAGCCCTTGGATTCACACCAATAAAGATATTTACGCCATATCTTATGATAGATTTTGACTCGGAGAAACCACGCTTTGATAAAATCAAGCGTTCAATCTCCAGGCAGTCAGCCTCAGAGAAATTAGATTTGGATGGTTGAAAGGACCTTGAAGTAGAAGGTCCTGTCTCAGCGGCAGAGTCCATGGTGGAAAGGATGACATGTCCACCAGATCTGCATACCAAGTCCTGCGTGGCCACGCAGGCACTATCAAGATCACAGATGCTCTCTCCTGCTTGATTTTGGCAATCAGACGAGGGAGCAGAGGAAACGGTGGAGACACATAAGCCAGGTTGAAGGACCAAGGCGCTGCTAGAGCATTTATCAGCGTTGCCTTGGGGTCCCTGGGCCTGGATCCATAACAAGGAAGTTTGGCGTTCTGGCGAGACGCCATGAGATCCAGTTCTGGTTTGCCCCAACGATGAATCAATTGTGCAAACACCTCCGGATGGAGTTCCCACTCCCCCGGATGAAAAGTCTGTCGACTTAGAAAATCCGCCTCCCAGTTCTCTACACCTGGGATATGGATAGGTGGCAAGAGTGAATCTCTGCCCAGCGAATTATCTTTGAGACTTCTAACATCGCTAGGGAACTCCTTGTTCCCCCTTGATGGTTGATGTAAGCCACAGTCGTGATGTTGTCCGACTGAAATCTTATGAACCTCATTGTCGCTAGCTGAGGCCAAGCCTGAAGAGCATTGAATATCGCTCTTAGTTTCAGAATGTTTATCAGAAGGAGTGTCTCCTCCTGAGTCCACGATCCCTGAGCCTTCAGGGAGTTCCAGACTGCCCCCCAGCCTAGAAGGCTGGCATCTGTCGTTACAATTGTCCAATCTGGCCTGCGAAAGGTCATACCTTTGGACAGATGGACCCGAGATAGCCACCAGAGAAGAGAATCCCTGGTCTCTTGATCCAGATTTAGTAGAGGGGACAAATCTGTGTAATCCCCATTCCACTGGCTGAGCATGCAGAGTTGCAGCGATCTGAGATGTAGGCAGGCGAACGGCACTATGTCCATTGCTACCATTAAGCCGATTACTTCCATACACTGAGCCACCAAAGGGTGAGGAGTGGAATAAAGAACACGGCAGGAATTTAGAAGTTTTGATAACCTGGTCTCTGTCAGGTAAATCCTCATTTCTACAGAATCTATTAGAGTTCCCAGAAAGGAAACTCTTGTGAGAGGGGATAGAGAACTCTTTTCTTCGTTCACTTTCCACCCATGCGACCTCAGAAATGCCAGAACTATGTCCGTATGAGACTTGGCAATTTTGAAATTTGACGCCTGTATCAGAATGTTGTCTAAATAAGGGGCCACTGCTATGCCCCGCGGCCTTAGGACCGCCAGAAGTGACCCCAGAACCTTTGTAAAGATTCTTGGGGCTGTAGCTAACCCAAATGGAAGAGCTACAAACTGGTAATGCCTGTCTAGGAAGGCAAACCTGAGAAACCGATGATGATCTTTGTGTATCGGAATGTGAAGATACGCATCCTTTAAATCCACTGTAGTCATGTATTGACCCTCCTGGATCATAGGCAGGATGGTACGAATAGTCTCCATCTTGAATGATGGGACCCTGAGAAATTTGTTTAGGATCTTTAGATCTAAGATTGGTCTGAAGGTTCCCTTTTTTTTGGGAACCACAAACAGATTTGAATAGAATCCTTGTCCCTGTTCTTCCTTTGGAACTGGGTGGATCACTCCCATAACTAGGAGGTCTTGAACACAGTGTAAAAATGCCTCTCTCTTTATCTGGTTTGCAGATAATCGTGAAAGGTGAAATCTCCCATTTGGAGGAGAAGCTTTGAAGTCCAGAAGATATCCCTGGGATACAATTTCCAACGCCCAGGGTTCCTGGACATCTCTTGCCCAAGCCTGGGCGAAGAGCAAAAGTCTGCCCCCTACTAGATCCGTTACCGGATAGGGGGCTGATACTTCATGCTGTCTTAGGGGCAGCAGCAGGCTTTTTGGCCTGCTTCCCTTTTTTCCAGGTCTGGTTAGGTCTCCAGAACGACTTGGACTGGGCAAAAGTTCCCTCTTGTTTTGCATTAGAGGAAGTTGATGCCGCACTCGCCTTGAAATTTCGAAAGGCACGAAAATTAGACTGTTTGGCCCTAGATTTGGACCTATCCTGAGGAAGGGCATGACCTTTTCCTCCAGTGATATCAGAAATGATCTCCTTCAAACCAGGCCCGAATAGGGTTTGCCCCTTGAAGGGAATGTTAAGCAGCTTAGACTTTGAAGTAACGTCAGCTGACCATGATTTAAGCCATAGCGCCCTGCGCGCTTGAATAGCAAAAACAGAATTTTTAGCCGTTAGTTTAGTCAAATGAACAATGGCATCAGAAACAAAAGAATTGGCTAGCTTAAGTGCTCTAAGCTTGTCGAGTATGTCATCCAATGGGGTCTCTACCTGTAAAGCCTCTACCAGAGACTCAAACCAGAAAGCCGCAGCAGCAGTGACTGGGGCAATGCATGCAAGGGGCTGTAGAATAAAACCTTGTTGAATAAACATTTTCTTAAGGTAACCCTCTAACTTTTTATCCATTGGATCTGAGAAAGCACAAATGGCCTTGACAGGGATAGTAGTACGCTTAGCTAGGGTAGAAACTGCTCCCTCCACCTTAAGGACTGTCTGCCATAAGTCCCATGTGGTGGCATCTATTGGAAACATTTTCTTAAAAATAGGAGGGGGAGAGAACGGCACACCTAGTCTATCCCATTCCTTAGTAATAATCTCTGTAAACCTTTTAGGTATTGGAAAAACATCAGTGCACACCGGCACTGCATAGTATTTGTCCAATCTACACAATTTTTCTGGCACTGCAATTGTATCACAGTCATTCAGAGCAGCTAAAACCTCCTTGAGCAACACGCGGAGGTGTTCAAGCTTAAATTTAAATGTAGACATATCAGAATCAGGTTGAATCTTTTTCCCTGAGTCAGAAACATCACCCACAGAAAGAAGCTCTCCTTCCTCAGCTTCTGTATACTTCCTCAGCTTCTGTATATTGTGAGGGAATATCAGACATAGCTACTAAAGCGTCAGTATGCTCTGTATTTCTTCTAACTCCAGAGCTATCTCGCTTTCTTCTAAACCCAGGTAGTCTGGATAATACCGCTGACAGTGTATTATCCATGACAAACGTCATGTCTTGTAAAGTAAACGCTATGGGCGCACTCGATGTACTTGGCGCCATTAGAGCATGAGTCCCTTGAGCGGGAGTCAAAGGGTCTGACACGTGGGGCGAGTTAGTCGGCATAACTTCCCCCTCGTCAGATTCCTCTGGTGATACATTTTTTAAAGACAGAATATGATCTTTATTACTTAAAGTGAAATCAGTACATTTGGTACACATTCTAAGAGGGGATTCCACCATGGCTTCTAAACATAATGAACAAGGAGTTTCCTCTATGTCATACATGTTTAAACAGACTAGCAATGAGACCAACAAGCTTGGAAAACACTTTAAATCAAGTTAACAAGCAAAAAATAAACACGGTACTGTGCCTTTAAGAGAAACATATTTTGTCAGAATTTGAAAAACAGTGAAAAAAAGCAGTAAATCAAATGAAATTTTTATAGTGTGTATAATAAGCTAACATTGCACCCACTTGCAAATGGATGATTAACCCCTTAGTTCAAAAAACGGATCAAAAAAACGATATAGACACAACAACTGCCACAGCCTTGCTGTGGGCCTACCTTCCCCAACAAACGATTTTGGAAAGCCTAAGAGCCCTTTAGAGAGGTCCTATAGCATGCAGGGGACTCCTGGAGGAAGCTGGATGTCTCAGTCTGTAAAAGTTACTGTGCAAAAAAGCGCTAAATTAGGCCCCTCCCACTCATATTAAAACAGTGGAAAGCCTCAGGAAACTGTTTCTAGGCAAATTTAAGCCAGCCATGTGGAAAAAAACTAGGCCCCAATAAAGTTTTATCACCAAAGTATATATAAAAACGTTTAAACATGCCAGCAAACGTTTTATATTGTAAATCTATAAGAGTATTACCTCAGAAGTAAGCATGATACCAGTCGCTATTAAATCACTGTATTCAGGCTTACCTTACATAAATCTGGTATCAGCAGCATTTTCTAGCATTTACATCTCTAGAAAAAAAAATTACTGCACATACCTCATAGCAGGATAACCTGCACGCCATTCCCCAGCTGAAGTTACTTCTCACTTCAGTTATGTGTGAGAACAGCAATGGATCTTAGTTACAACCTGCTAAGATCATAGAAATCACAGGCAGATTCTTCTTCCTTTTTCTGCCTGGGACAAAATAGTACAACTCCGGTACCATTTAAAAATAACAAACTCTTGATTGAAGTAAAAAACAACTATGTTACACCACTTCTCTCTTACTACCTCCATGCTTGTTGAGAGTTGCAAGAGAATGACTGGATATGGCAGTTAGGGGAGGAGCTATATAGCAGCTCTGCTGTGGGTGATCCTCTTGCAACTTCCTGTTGGGAAGGAGAATATCCCACAAGTAATGGATGATCCGTGGACTGGATACACCTTACAAGAGAAAACAGAATTATATTTACTGATTAATCCATTTCTTCACATTAGATATAGAACAATATTAGTAACAATGGACTGATGACCTCTGATATCTAGTAGATAGTACTGTCCCAAAATTATAGGAGGTGGGCACACCCACCTCTACTTCTTACTTGAGCTAATTCATACATAGTCAAGCAACAACCTATTTGGAGAAAGAAAAAAAGAATGGAAATGACCTCAAAATGACTTTAAGAGACATA
Organism: Bombina bombina; assembly: GCF_027579735.1. Lineage (NCBI taxonomy): Eukaryota > Metazoa > Chordata > Amphibia > Anura > Bombinatoridae > Bombina > Bombina bombina. The sequence goes on from NC_069504.1 coordinate 503,654,962, forward strand.
TAAATTAATGACAAATTTGTGCCAAGGAGCGTGGGCATTCACATAGGTCTGTCTAAAATGTGCTAAAAATATGTTTATCAGTAAGTTTAAATCTGGTTTCACTCTGATTCATGTAGAATAGTACAAAAAGTGAATCATGTGATGGTAAGTGTAGGTGGAAAAAGAATGGCCTGAAAGCCCTTTCTACCAAATGCCATTTGATCTGCAAATCAAACTGTTAGGTATAGTGAAAATATGCATTGGAGTCAATGTGGCCAACTTAAACAACAAATCTTCATGAAGACATGTTAGGAATACCATTCAATCACCAACTGGAAGAAATATTCTGTCCAAACCAGAATAATTCTAAAAAACAGAACTTCGGCTGATGAATTTAGATAACTGGAAAAAATTGATCTGCAAAACTAAATGTCTGAGGCATCTCAGACCACCAGTCCTTTGCTGTTTCTACCAGGCATTAATGTTTACAACATGAATATAATCTAATATATATCTATCTAATATATATATATATATATATATATATATATATATATATATATATATATATAATATCTATAATTTTACATTAAGTATTTATGTAATTGGCTATTTAATTTACATTTATGTTAGGAACAAAGTGAGTCAATAAGAAATAGCATGATACCAAATAAAGTTCTGTGAATCCTACATATTTGCATTAATACCCATTTCACAAATGTGGGCCAATAGAATTATACCTAGTGTTTTGCAGTTAAAAATGAGAGTAGTTGGTAGGAGAATGATATACAACCATGAAGCCACATTCTATAGCAATCTTACTTTGGTGTCTTCCAGCTGGCCTTTAAAGTGGCGAATCTCCACCAGCCTCATCTCATGTTGTCGCAACATTTCTTTCATCTGCTGATCTTTTGAGGTTAGATCTAAAAGTAAAACAAATGACAGGAAGATCAGGTATGATACAGACTTGAGCCAAATGGTAACAAATTGATAGAAGTCAGCTCACCTTCCTGTGCACGCAGAAGCTGGTTTGTGAGCGTCACAATGTTTCCCCTTGCCTGCTCCACAGCTTTCTCTAGCTTTTTACGGTTCCTGTAAATATACATATGTACTACGTTCAGAAAACAGTGGTCTGGATAGTGAAGTAGAAGTAAAAGTATATGAGGTCTGAGTCCAACAGAAATCTAACTGGTTGTAGCTAAGCAAAGCCCAGGCTAATGGTGGTGGTCATAGACAATACACAACTTTAGAAGCTAAAGGGACATGAAATCCAAAACATTTCTTTCATGATTCAGATAGAGAATGCAATTACAAACAACTTTCCAATGTACTTCTATTATCAGATTTGCTTTGTTCTCTTGTTATTCTTTGTTGATCTAGATAGGTAATGTGCACATGCCTGAAGCATTACATGATAGTAAATAGTGCTGCCATCTAGTGCACTTGCAAAACTGCCGCCATATAGTGCTGCAGACACGTGCACGCTCCTGAACTTACCTTCCTGCTTTTCAACAAAGGATACAAAGAAAATAAGGAATATTTGATAAAAGACGTAAATTAGAAAGTGGGTTAAAATTGTATGTTCTATCTGAATCATGAAAGAAAACATTTGGGGTTTATGTTCCTTTGCTTGAATTGCAAACTGATAGTTAGTTAATGATCAGCAATACACAGTAGCAGGTGATGGCCAACAAGAAGGACCAAAGAAACAAATAATAACCTGCAGCTCACAGTTGCAGGTAATAGCCAAGAGTACTCATTATTACGTAATGACCAATAGCAGGCATTGACCAGAAGGATGTAAAAGTAGATATTGGCCAGAAGAGAATAAAACAGGGAAGGCAGAAGCAGATGCTATGAAACAGGTAGTAGACAGAACAACTAAGAGCGTAACAGATACTTATGTCGTTTTACAGGAACAGTGCACTGCCAATAATAAAAGATGGCACACGTGTGCCCGGTAGGAGGAGCATGCACCTGCCTGGCATCCAGGGAGGGACAGAAGATGCCTTTAAATGTATTACATTCCTGGTTGCCGTGACATTGAATTGTGTATACAATGTAACAGAACATCATTGGATTGGAGAACACTTTTAAAGAAACAGGCTTCTTTCTACATGGAACTAAAATATTTGTGTCAAATGGAAAAGTAAAACAGTGGCAAACTGATTCAACAAAGCCTATAACTGCCTAATGTGTTTCACATAGCTAATAATAACTATTCATGATGTGCAATTAATAACTGCAAATCATTTTACATCATTTAATAATTAATCAGTTTCTAATGTCCAGACAGGTATTTGCATAAACGAACACTCTGAAAACCATATTTTAAATGTGTACAGGTTTCATTATTTTTATTTTTAATTAACCAGGAGTTATTACCATATGAAGAAAACTTTTTCTAAAAAAGTCCAACAATCAATTTATTAAGATTAAAACACTCATAATTAAGGGTTAATGCAAAGAGATTTTCCCTTGTGAAGTAAAAAATAAGTAAATAAATAAATACAATTATAAAACCACATGAAAGCTGAATTCTCTTGTGTGAACAGCCTCCAATTATAGTACTCTGACACTGAAGCATTTTGCACATCTCTGCTAATGGATTGGAATAGAACCTTAGTTCTCCTATTCACCGTTTTTACCCTGCTCATTCTCTTCTGCCACTCATAACAGTAAGGGCACTTACTTGTCATCTGAAATTTTCCTGAAAAATAAAAAGGTGAAAATTATAATGACTGCTTACAGTAGAACAAAAAAACTCTATTTGTGAAACACTCCTTAGACATAGGAGCTTTGGTAAATAAAACATCAAAACTCAACTATACTATACATTGTGTGAGATCACTTTTACAGAATCCTTAACAACCTATAAATTGTATGGAAATGCTTTGAGACACATCATGCTATAAAATTGTTTTCCTATGACTTATACAAGTTGTAGAGTATTAAATGTATGAGAATTGGCTAGTTTATGTTTATTTTTGTATATGAAATAGCTGTTTTTGCTCTTTGAAATTACAACCCATTAAAATGTGCTGAATAGGAGAAAGGATCTTATTAGCTTATCACTTTATATAAATGAATGCAAAGGCTACCTTATAATATCTTTGTGTGACATAACAATTGAAAATTAATATTTTAGTACCTCCTTCTCCCATACTCCACTGGGAGTCTAATTTATTTTGTTGGATTTTGTTTACATAGTTTTTCTGTACCCATTAGCGCAGTATAGGTGGGGGATACAACAGGCAAAAGGAAAGGTAAATGAGCAATTTGTAAACAGTTTAGTATACTCCAGCAGGTAAAATGGATAATTGAAAATGTTACTGTACACTGTCCCTTTAATGTCTCCATTGACTTCAATAGAAATCCTGGTAAGTGCAGACAGCCATTTACAGCCCTGAACTATTTATCACAATGTGCCCTATATTCACAAAATAATAGTCACATTTAATTTTTTGTCTCTGGTTGGATGGCGAGATTGATTTAATTCAGGATCTAGGACAGCACTGAACCTAAATACACCCCTGATATTACCACTTGCTAAGGTATATTGAATTCTCCTGCTGTGTCTGCATTTAAATGTTTTCCTTTCCACATAGTCTTGAAATTGTGATTATTGTCACAGGAAAAAAAAAACAAGGCACATTTTTCTTTACAGTGTTGTTAGAATTATACTATGTCCTGTTTTGGATAACTTAGACCATTATCATTTTTTATTTGTGTTTCACATCTTTGCTTCTGTTTGCTGGCTGTCATTCTATGGGAACACATATTGGGGCTTTTCAGTGCAGTGCCATACAATGTAATATATATACACTTTAATACAAAAATAAATAAAAAATAATAAAAGAGAACAGAGAGCAACTGTTAAACACCACCAAGAAATAACTGTGTATCATTAAATACTATGGCCTCTAGTTATCATTGTCTGTCGGACCTGATCCGACAGTGCGGATCAGGTCCGACAGACATCGCTGGTTATGGTCTTTGTGACCGCTGCTTCATAACTGCTGTTTCTGGCGAGTCTGAAGACTCGCCAGAAACAGAGGCCAACTAACTAGAGGCCCATTTGTTTTCTAATAGCCTGAAGTTTTATTTGGTTCATGGCCATAACTTTAGGCAGATGCCAGCTTTAAGTCTTATATCCTTGGTCTCTTACCTTTTTCGGCTGGAACATGTAGATAGAGTCTGATTGACATAGTTCACTATTTCTGAGTGAATATCTGCAAGACGACACATAGCCATCTCAGCTGACTTTAGTGCTCCTGTGACCTGTAAAAACAAAACAAATAAGCAGCAAATTGTGGCAAACCGTGGCACTGTTCCTGGTTAGTTGTGGCCAGAAAAATGTATCAAAACTGTAAAAATCTGCACAAAAAGTAAACACAAAATTATTACACATTTCTAGAAAGGAAATCTATATTTTTAATAAGCACACTTTTTTGTGGTGATGTATGTTTGACTAGTTATTTGCACCAAGTATTTATTTCTCAAGGCTTTTAATGTTTTACCACATATGTCCTATAGTTTACTAGTCAGGGGTTAAAAGTTATTAGCCGAGAGGGAAAAAGTTATTAGTTCACTCAATGTTAAAGGAAGGAAAAAAGCCAAATGTTTTAATGTCTCTACTTTTTTGGGCTAGTATTTCTATGGTGAGTACAAATAGCAAGGGGGACAAAGGGCACACCTGATGTGTACCTGCTCAATATGAATTAAAGAGGTCAAATATTTATTAGGTCTATTAGCTAGAATCTTACATTTTAACCTTAATCTGCCTACCAAAATGAGGTATCTTCCATCCATATTTCTGTCTAGGGTGTGTAGTTCAAATGTTATATATTTTCTAAATAAGATAGCCACCACATTATGTTTAGAAGAGTGACAACTAAAATATTGTGTAGGGTATTTGAATTTGGATATGATTTTGGGTTTTGACTGTTAAAATGTGTCTCTTGAATTAAAGAAACTTTAAACACAAATTGTAAACTACTTGATTATGAAACTTCATATATAAGAATAATTTTGCAATGGAAACTGCAGCTCTATTTTGTCAAATGACAATATTGTTTTATGTTTATTCTTTTCACTGATATCCCTATTAACCAGAACAAAAGCACCTCTGCTAACCAATGACAAACTAATATTTAAATATAGCACAAACTCTGTTTGCACATGTGTAGACTAGGGTAGCTTGCCCTCTTATATTCCCTTAATGTGGTTTAGCACTGCTTCAACTTAGTTACTATTGCAAAGAATGATTTTCCTCTTATGATTGCTGTTGCAAAACTGATAATTTCCATTTTAACAGCATGTGACACCATAGAAGCTTAGGGAGGGAGGGAAAAGTGAACAAAAATTGCGTAAAAGTATTAACCCAAGACTCCCTGGCAAAATGTGAAACAAACACAAATTGTATATGTATTTTACAGCAAAAGGCTGCAAAATAAAATAATGAATGTATATTGCAATAATGTTTTGCTTGCAATAATGAAACATTTTATGCCTTGTTGAAATGTCAAGTTTAATTGTTCTTTAAGACTATTTCAGCTCTTTTGTTGTGAAAATCATTAAAGCCAAATGTTTTAACAGTCCACTGAAATGTCTTACTCGTCTAGGGTTAGTAAACTAGTGGGAATGTCCAGATCTTGTCCAAGATTACCTTAGAGGTACAGTATATATGTGTGTGTGTATGTTGCCCCTTTTTTACTGTGTGCCCCCTATATGTGGTTCATCTCTGTGTATATCTTGGGACAAAAGAGAGTTGTAGTTAGTGATGAATGTTACATATATATGCATCTTTGGACAACAAATGTACATATACATGGAAGCATATATAAATATAGCACTACATATTTGCCAAACATTCATTAAATTTGGGGCAGGAATGTTGTGCCCTCCAGTATGTACATCAATGACAAATGGCATGCATGTAGGCTCTACACCCCAGACACTACCCTTAGCTAGGCCAATGTCACCTCCAATATTTTTGCACACAAACATAGCTACATCTGGCATTACATGCTTGTTTATAGCTGGCAAAATGTAGGTAGGAAGATAGGTAGGTAGTTAGGTAGATAGATGATAGATATGGAGAAATATGTGAAAAGTTATTTAAAACAGCATCATCTTGTTCTAGATCGGTTTGCATATTTAAAGGGCCAATACAGTGAAAATTTTATTTTTTCATTATTTAACCTGCAAATCTATGTTTTTTACCTCTGCAAAGGAGAGAGAACTGCTGGACCAGGGTGGAAACTGCCTTTGAGACATTCAGGGTTGATAGTGATAAAATTACACGCTCTCATGACTGAGACCATGTATTCCCCCCACCACACTATAATAGCCCTAAAAACTAATTCCATTGAAGTCCAGTGTGTATTTATCCAAATATCAGGTTATGTGTGTATTTATCTATGACTTACCTGGTCTACTACTCCATCCATATCTACTGAAGATTCTTCCAGCCTGTTAAGGTCTCCATCCTCTTTATTCACTTTGCAATAGAAACTGAAAAACTGTAAAGGTTCAAGAGTCAGTAGAAGGTGTCACTGATGCTGTGTATAAACAGTAGTCATTTAGCACTGATGTAGATATTTTGATTATTATTGGGGTTCTTGCATTTCAACTGACCTCTTGCAGCTGGTCCAACACATGTTTCCGTTGTCCACATATCTCCTGATATCCCACAATGAAAACAGTAAGCTTCTGCTGGTATCTCCTTTTTTGCATAGGGTCACTCAGAATTTCCCCCAGCTCATCCTGTGGACCATTAAACAGCTTTATGAGGTTTGTAGATTTATGGAGGTTTATCCATTTAAACCAGTACAGCTCTAGGAATTTTCCCTATTGACGAATAATTATGAATGTCTCTACAACAAAATGCATTTCCTGGTGGTTGAAGTTAAGCAAAAGCTGTTTAATGTAAACCTGTTTTTCTACATAAAAATATTTTAAGTTTATGCTTTCCGATATTCTTGGCTGAATATTTTTGCCTACAATGTCCTTAAGATGAGAGATAATCATAATAATACTAGTATATGTTGATATGGAATTTTTGCTTTGAGGCAGAAGAATCCCCTGAACCGTACCAAAAATGCACACACCATTATACAAGCAGCAAAAGACCTTCCTTGAACACAGGTGTAATTCCAAGGTCCTCACACAGATTAGATTACGAGTAGCGCGCCAACAGTTGTGCGCAAGCAAAAAGGGGTTTATCTCGGCTCTTTGTGTACATCAGAAGTAGCGTGCATATTACAGGTTGAAAGTTAATGCGTTCGCTCAAGAGCCTTTTAATTTAACATGCGCCGAGATCCTGCAACCTCAGAGCTCTGGTTAACTGTTAGACTTGACTAAAAAGTTGCACAAAAAACATTAAAAATACACTTAAAACAGTTACACTCATAATAACACTATCTAAAAAATTATTATGATATATGTATGTATGTATATATATATATATATATATATATATGTGTGTACACATGTATTTATATGTGTATATATGAATATACAGACAGACATATTTATAGAGGATAATCATGATCTAGAGATAGTGTTTGGGTGTCTACTGCTATGTGGGATCCTTCTCCCACATAGCAGCAAAGACATGGAACACCCTCCCGCTGCACCTCAGACAATCCACCTCCCTTATAAAGTTCAGAAAGGACCTCAAAACCTGGCTCTTCGACTGAACGCCCATCCCCTCCCCCTCCCCCCTTTCCTCCTATCTACCTTCCCTTAGCGCCTTGAGACCCTCACGGGTGATTAGTTCACGCTCTATAAGTACCCAATAGATAGATAGATAGATAGATAGATAGATAGATAGATAGATAGATAGATACTGGAGGAGATACTAAAACCCACAGGAATTTATAGTTCTTGACTTGAATGTGTTTATGCTATGCACATTGGAATCCACAAATTATTATTTATTTATAAAATGTCAGCATAATCTGGACGAACATGGCATTAGGTGCACAATGACAGAGCTATAATTTCAAAATATAATTACATGAACAATAAAGGGGACCCTATTCATCAATTGTTGGCTTATGAGTTTTCATGCTAAAGGGGTAAGGATTAAAGAAGGAATATGATCTGAGGTGAGAAATCACAGAAATAAGTTAGTCTACAATGTAAGCTCTGAAATATAAGTGGGAGTCCCATGAAATAAGGTAGAGAATTCCACAAACTGGGTACAGTTCCTGTAGACAAGAAGGTGAGGACGTAACAAAAGAGGGGGAATCAGCCATTGAGGCTAAGGAAAGCCAGCAGAAAGACTGGCAGACAGGTGTAGTAGATTAGGAGCAATTTGTCTAAACAGATCCGGAATGTTAGTGGTACTTTAGTTTATTTCATCATTTGTAATGAAGATGCACTATAACTTACTTTTTTAATGTAGCGTTGAAATTTAAATACCCTGTGCACTGGTTAGCCACTTCTAAAATTTGTTGATCTAACGGTTTGAACTGTTCTCCAATCAGCGCTCTAGCCATACGGCACTTTTGTTGTAGCTAGAACGCAGTTTGTAGAATATTTCAAAACATTAGCTCAACAAAAAAATACTTTTGGAGTGGGCGGCCGGAGCTCGGGTATTTGAATTTTAACATTAAAAAGTAAGTTATAGCGCATCTTCATTACAACAGATAAATTAAACTCCATCTAAAAATATCAATAAGATTCCGGATCTGTTTAGACAAACGGCAAAATTTACCATTACTTTAAGGTTATATCTGTAATTTTTATTTTCATAAACATATTTGATATACAAAAACATTACACCTTGGGGCATATCTATCAAGCTCTGTATGGAGCTTGAAGCCCCGTGTTTCTGACGAGCCTTCAGACTCGCCAGAAACACAAGTTATGGAGCAGCGGTCCAAAGACCGCCGCTCCATAACCTGTCCGCATGCTCGGAGGAGGCGGACAGACATCGCCACAATTCAACCCGATTGAGCTCATAAGAGCTGCTGGTGCAATGCTGAATACGGAGAGCGTATTGCTCTCCGCATTCAGTGAGGTCTGTCGGACCTGACCCTCACTGTCGGATCAGATCCGACAGACCGTTGTTAAATAGGCCTCCATATCTTCTTTTATCCCCTTTCTCTACAGATCTGGCTATCCTGCCTATTAGAGAAAAGCATTTACCAAACTCCACTTTAACTGCATGTGGGCTATCCAGTTCTTACTGAAAGTCTAAAACGTATTTGTTCAGTGGCTTTTTTATAAGTGAGGCATTTTATGTTTTGTAATTTTTACATACCAATTTAAAATCTATGCTTACATACGTGTGTGTGTGTGTGGTGTATTTAAATAATTTAATGTACACAATTACAGTATATTCACACAAGAGTAATTTTTGTATGGGATCTGTATATGCTCACCATGTCTTCAAGAATCTCCATGCCAGGAATATGTCTAGTTGCCTGTATACTTTGACTTCGCTCAAAGGTCTGGATCATCTAGGAGAGGGAAACAGCATAAGCATATAGTGACTGCTATACCTGTATTTTAAGAAAATTATGCTATTTAATCCTGCATGTATAAAAAATGCACATACACTAGCATAGGCTACACAGGGCTGTCTTTAATATTGACTGGACCCTGGGCAAACATTTTCTTGGGCCCCGCCCATGAAATTTTGCTCTCCACCCCAACATCCCAAAAAACAACTAAATCAATTTATTTTATAATTGTTTTTTTTTTTTTTAAATGATTAGCCCAGCAGTGGATTATCCACTGTTGAGCTAATCATTTAAAAAAAAAAAATTGCAATATGTGAAATTGGACCTAAGCAGTACTAAGTAAATAAATATATAAATTCCTCCACTGTGGATTAATTTAATATATTTACTAATTAATTAATTAACTAATTAATTAATTAATTAAATATTGTTTTTTAATTTATTTATATATTTTTTTAAGTACATAAATATTTAATGCAATGCACGGCATAGCATACTAAAAATCAGTGGCAGACCTAATGTCTACAGGGCCCTGGTGCAAGAATTTGTTTTGGGCCCCCCTAAAAGCATCTCACCAATTTTGGGATATTCACTACATATTTATTGTTTAGACAGCCACTGTACAGCAAAATTATCCCTTTCATGAATACCAAGGGAATGTCTAACATAACAAAATGTCCTAACCCATATACACACACACTCTCCAGAGTATACACATATATATGTAAACACAAACACACACTCTCCAGAGTATACACATATACATGTAAACACAAACACACACTCTCCAGAGTATACACATATACATGTACAAACAAACACACACTCTCCAGAGTATACACATATATATGTAAACACAAACACACACTCTCCAGAGCATACACATATACATGTACAAACAAACACACACTCTTCAGAGCATACACATATACATGTACACACAAACACACACTCTCCATAGCATACACATACACATGTACACACAAACACACACTCTCCATAGCATACACATACACATGTACACACAAACACACACTCTCCATAGCATACACATACACATGTACACACAAACACACACTCTCCATAGCATACACATGTACACACAAACACACACTCTCCATAGCATACACATACACATGTACACACAAACACACACTCTCCATAGCATACACATACACATGTACACACAAACACACACTCTCCATAGCATACACATACACATGTACACACAAACACACACTCTCCATAGCATACACATACACATGTACACACAAACACACACTCTCCATAGCATACACATACACATGTACACACAAACACACACTCTCCATAGCATACACATACACATGTACACACAAACACACACTCTCCATAGCATACATATGTACACACAAACACACACTCTCCCAAGCATACACATGTACGCACAAATACACACTTTCCAGAGCATACACATGTACACACAAACACACAATCTCCAGAGCATACACATGTACACACAAACACACACTACAGAGCACACACAAATGTATGTACACACTCTATATAATCCAATATTAAAAATACAAAGTATGTGTGCACTGTGCAGTATACTGAGGTGTGTCTGACCTGTAAGGGGGAATCCTGACATTTAGGGAGAACAAGATCAGTTATGGATCATCTAATCAACCAAGCTGATGCTTTTCAATGTGAATTTTCAATGTGATTCTGGGGTGAGGTTAGCTGGTTAAATAGATTTAGGGCTGGTTAAAGAGAAGCAAGCTAAAGACTGAAGAGGAAGCATGGAGGTGCAGACAAATATAAGTTTACTGACTGGAACAGCAGAACTACTATGGGAAGCTGTAAAATCTGAGACAGAGAGAAAAAAATCTATAAAAATAAACCTTACCTTACATACGCCTTATATTACGAGTTTTGAGCGCTATAGGGAAATTAATGAACGCAACAAAAGTGGCGTTATTTAATCCCTTATAGCACTCCCATTACAAGTTTTAAAAAAACAGGCTTATGCGGGCGATATAGCTGTGTTGAGCTCTATACCGCACCAAAAACAAGCGCTGCTTTGACATGCTCGTGCACGCTTTCCCCATAGACATCAATGGGGAGAGCGGGTTAGAAAAAAACCTGCGATTGCGGAAAGAAAAGCTCCGTAATGCAGCCTCATTGATGTATATGGGGAAAAAGAAAATATGGTTTAAACCTAACACCCTAACATAAACCCGAGTCTAAACACCGCTATTCTGCTGCCCTCAACATCGGCGATGCCTGCCTTCAGTTATTAACCCCTAATTTGCCGCACCCGATATCGCCGCCACTATACTAAAGTTATTAACCCCTATTCCACCGCACCCCAACATCGCTGCAACTAAATAAAGCTATTGACCCCTAAACCTCTGGCCTCCCACATCACTACCACTAAATAAACCTATTACCCCTAAACCGCCAGCGCCCCACATCGCAACAACCTAAATTTAACTATATAGTAAACCCTTAACCTAACCCTAACGTAACCCTAACACCCCCAAACTTTACATAATTAAAATAGAGCTAAATTCAATTTACAATTATTAACTAAATAAACCTATTAATCCCTTAACCACCAGCCCCCCATATCGCAACAACCTAAATTAAACTATTAACCCCTATACCTACCCCTAAACCTAACCCTACCCCTAAACCTAACGCCCCCTAACTTTAACATAATTAAAATAGATCTAAATTAAATTTACAATTATTAACTAAATAATACCTATTTAAAACTAAATACATACTTAGCTGTGAAATAAAACCTAAGATAGCTACAATATAACTAATAGTTATATTGTAGCTAGCTTAGGTTTTTTTTTTATTCCACAGGCAAGTTTGTATTTATTTTAACTAGGTAGACTAGTTAGTAAATAGTTAGTAAATATTTACTAACTACCTAGTTAAAATAAATACAAACTTACCTGGGAAATAAAACCTAAGCTACCTTACACTAAAACCTAAAATTACAAAAAATAAAAAAACATACCATTACAAAAAAAAACAACAACAAAATTATCCAAAATTATACAAATTATTCCTATTCTAATATCCTTTAAAAAAAAAAAAAAAAAAACACCCCAAAATAATGTTCAAATCAGCCAATAGGATTTAAGCAGCTCTCATTCTATTGGCTGATTCATCATTCAATAGAATTAGAGCTGCTTAAATCCTATTGGCTAATTTGAACAGCCAATAGAATTTTAGCAGCTCTCATTCTATTGGCTGATTAAAATCTTTTAGCCAATAGAAATGCAAGGGACGCCATTTTAAATTGCGTACCTTGCATTGAAGCTTCAGTATACGATTATGACCGTATGAAGAGGATGTTCCGTGTCAGATGTCTTCAGGATGGACACGCTCCGCGCAGCCGGGATCGAGATAGAAGATGCCGCCTGGATGAAGATTGAAGAGGCCGCCTGGATAAAGACTTCTCGCCACTTGGATGAGGACTTCTCCGCCGGGATGAAGATTGTTCAAGCGGGACTTTAAAAACTGTAAGTTGATCATCTTGGGGTTTGTGTTAGGTTTTTTTGAGGGTTTTTTGGGTGGGTTTTATTTTTAATATACAAAGGTGGGGCAGCGGATGTAAAAGTATAAAATATAACTTTTATTCCATTCTTAAAAGATGCAATGTCTTGCATCTTTTAAGAATGGAATAAAAGTTATATTTTATACTTTTACATCCGCTGCCTTGCCTTTGTATATTATATTACTTTTGGTTTGGGACCCAATCTAGCGGTTTTCAGCAGATGTTTTTTTCATAGGAGGAAAGCGGGTGGAGCCTATTATGTATCGTGGAGCACTGAGACGCTGAAACCGTTGGGCGTTTAGTGTTTGTTTTGCAAAGAACCTTCAGCTGTGGAACAAGGAGGAAATCAGAATGAGGAACTCAACTGTCAAGAAATGTAAGTCACGAATGAATGTTTGACTACTGCTACGGTTGCATACGATTCATTCCAAAATTAGACTGGGACTGTCAGTATTCCACCTACACTGAAGCACATACACATGAAACATAGTGCGCTGTTTTTTAAGGGAATTTCTCTATTTTTGATACAGTTTTATTTTTAGTTTAGGGTTTGGGCGGTAAAAGAGCCAAATGCCCTTTTAAGAGCAATGCCCATACAAATGCACTTTTCAGGGCAATGGGTAGCTTAGTTTTTTTAGAGTTATTTTTTTTATTTTGGGGAATGGTTGGGTGGTGGGTTTTACTGTTGGGGGGGTCTTTGTATTTTTTTTTTACAGGTAAAAGAGCTGTTTAACTTAGGGCAGCGCCCTACAAAAGGCCCTTTTAAGGGCCATTGGTAGTTTATTGTAGGCTAGGCTTTTTTTATTTTGGGTGGGCTTTTTTTGATAGGTCTATTAGATTAGGTGTAATTCTTTTTTATTTTTTATCATATCGTTTGTTATTTTTCGTAATTTAGTGTTTGTTATTTTTTGTAATTTAGTCTTTTTTTGTAATTAGATACTTTGTAATTTTTAGAGAAGTCTTAGGATTTTTTTAATGTGTAGTTTAGTTTAATTTAATTGGTAGTTAGTTTAATTTTAGTTTAATAATTATATTAGTTTAATTGTTAGTTTAAACTTAGTTTTTTTAATTTGACAGGTAAGTTTAAATTTAATTTAAGCTAGGGAAATTGTAATTTTAATCTAAAATTAGGTGGGTGTTAGGTTTAGGGGTTACTAGTTTAATTTAGTTTATTGCGATGTGGGGGGCTATTGGTTTAGTGGTTAATAGTTTATTTTAGTATATTTCATTGTGAGGGGCTTTCGGTTTAGGGGTTAATATGTTTATTATAGTGGAGGCGGTGTAGGGCTTAATAACTTTTGTATAGTGGGGACAATGTGGGCGGAACGGCAGATTAGGGGTTAATAATATTTAAATAGTGTTTGAAATGCGGGAGAGTGGCGGTTTAGGGATTAATAAGTTTATTATAGTGGTGACAATGTCAGGGAGCGGCGGAATAGGGGTTAATATGTTTTTTAGAGTGGCAGTGATATCGGGAGCGGCAGATTAGGGGTTAATACATTTATTATAGTGTGTGCAATGCGGGAGGGCCTCGGTTTAGGGGTTAATAGGTAGTTTATGGGTGTTTAGTGTACTTTGTAACACATTAGTTATGAGTTTTATGTTACAGCTTTTTAGCGTAAAACTCATAACTACTGACTTTAGATTGCGTTACGGATCTTGTCGTTTTAGAGTGTAATGCTCACTTTTTAGCCTCACCGCAAAACTCGTAATACTGGCGCTATGGGAATCCCATAAAAAAATTTCATTTTTACGAGTGCGGGACTGACGTTGCGTTACAGGCTAAAAGGTTTGCGTTACAGATATACCGACAAGACTTGTAATGGCTGTGGTGCTGTTTTGAGGCTGAAAATACCATATTTTCAGTGTTAAAAGATGAATGCACAAACTTGTAATCTAGCTGTGTGTGTGAAGTATCAGCATGACACTATACATCAGCCACAGAAGCACATATCACTTCCCTCTCACCCTGCACTAGACAATGCTGCATGGGGAGGGGCATGTGTGCACTTATTCTTCCCACTGACACCTTTCTACAAAGCACTGTTCCCCTAACAAACTTCAGTTAGTTTATCTGTGGGACACAGCAGAAGGAGCAGGGCTAAGGGGATCAGCAGACTGGATGCTGTCTGACTAAGGCTGCAGGGATACAGTGTGAGACGAGTCACACAGCCTCAAGACTGAAGAGAGCAGTGTCTGCAGCTGCACAGATGTTCAAATCCTCACGTGCCTGCCGCTCCAGCTTTCTGCTGCATGCGCCTACAGTCAGCCCTACCCTGAACAATCCCCACCACCAGAGCAGTTACCTGATAACAGTGGTAACCCCAGAAGGACCTTTTCTGATGCAGTGGGATTGGATGGATGCCGAGTTAAGGCTTAGCATTGAGTGCTGCACAGTGCAAACCTAAAACAGCACATGGCACTAGCTTGGCATGTCACATGATACCGGCACGGTCTGGCGCAGTTTCTCACAAATAAATATAAGCAGAGAACTTTTGACTGTGACAGTATTAGGACTGACTGTGTGTGTTAGGACTGACATCAGCAGTCTGGCATGAACCCCACAACAAAGACTAGGCCCTGGGCAGCTGCCCCTTTTGCCCTGTGTTAAAGACGACCCTGATAGCATAGGCTATCACACAATACAGGAGGTACTACCTGATTTTTACAAAGTCAAAAGAAAAAGATGTTGTATAGTAAACTAAAAGAGAATATATATATGTTAAAGTAAACTAACTGCGCTGTAGTTTGATTTATATTTAGTTACAATGGATAGCTTTCAGCCCTGCGGAATCTGTTGGCGCTCTACAAATACCTGATAGTAATAATAATAATAATAGCTTTAATCAGGGCCAGGTATGTTAATGTTAAACTTCACAGTCACCTGCAGGAAGCTTCTTTATAAGGGCTCCTTTATGTTCTATGGGAAGAAGCTTCCACATTGCACAGAACTTGAGGTTCAGCCTCTGCAAGGCCTCATAGCTGCTAGCACAGCAGAGCATTTAGCAAGGCTAAATAAATCTAGGCCAATGTGTAATGTGTATAGGACATTGCTGAATGGAAATCAGTTTAAAAGGTCATAATATTAAAGGGATAGAAAAGCCAAAAATGAAATGTGCCTGGATACATTTAAATTTGAAATATCAGCATTTTTGCAATATACTTCAATTGGCAAAAATGCTACTAGTAAAAGTCATTACTCTTTTTAAGTGGCATATGTACATATCCTGTGAGGGCCCGTGCACCATTATTCAAACACCATGCCTGCACAGAGAGCTTCCGGTGGTCTGCATTGGCATGGCAGACATATTTTTAACCAGGGGATATTCATGGTAAAACTGCTGTGAAATCAAGCTGATTGGGACTGGATAGGTATGTAGGGAGGAATTTTATTTCCCTGCCTTCTGTACCATGTGACAGAAATCAGCAAATCACAGACACAGTAGAAGCAGGTGCCTCAGAAAGTGTGCAAACAATTGTGCATAACTTTATAATGGATGTAAAGTGGAAAGTTGTTTTTTTAATTGCATGTCAGAATCATAAAACAAAAATATTGACTTTAGTGTGCCCCCAACTGATGCCAAGGTATCCAGTTATTGGCCAGGAATACCGGGGCATTGCTATAAATGGTTTACCTCCCCAGTATTAGGTGTGTTTATTTACATTTCTAGTGATATAACCATTTTAATAGAAATTATAAAGGTATCTTTTTATTATTATATTTTTTAAGAAAAGAGCTATAGTGCACTTAATAACTTCCACTTTTCTCCCTTTTTTTTATTTTATTTTTATTTTAAAGTAATGCTCCAGTGGTGTGGTCAGAATTGTTCATCTATAATAATGTCAAGAATATGAGGTTCTTTTGCCATACAATTTCAAGAGTGGTAAATCCAGTGAGTGCAGCTGTCTTTCGAATTGGATTTGTCTGCAGCCTGGTCTTGTGGCCCATTGTTTGTGACAGTGCGCTTGTATCTGAAGATATATATACTGTATATATATATACACACATTATATAAATATATATATATATATATATACTGTATATATATATATATATATATACGTTGATTGCAGTAGCCATGTTAGTCCAGAGATTTAGATATCAAAATAACAAGAGTATTGCATTGAGCAATGATACTTTTTTTATTGGACTAACTATACATTTATAAGTTGACAAGCTTTCGGAAGAGTTCCTTCCTTTAATTGCTTCAGACTTGATAAAGGAAGGAACTCTTCCGAAAGCTTGTCAACTTATAAATGTATAGTTAGTCCAATAAAAAAAGTATCATTGCTCAATGCAATACTCTTGTTATTTTGATATATATATATATATATATATATATATTTGTTGCTTAGTCTATGTAAAATCACTTTTCTAAATAATATAAACACTTTAATTTCCCATTCCATATGTCCCTTTATCTCCATATACTCTATAAAAATATTGGGTTAACCCGATACTTTACAGGCATCTCACCCTGTCCACACGTTGCTTTATCCTGGTCACTTCTTCTGTGATCTGATCAGCTCTCCGTGCCATTTTAGAAAGGTTATTTGCTTCTAGAACGACAAGTGCTGGTTCGTCTACGCCCTCAGTCCAGGCTGCTCTGGATTCCATTGTTGATTGTTTTTAGGTTGAAAATAATTTGTTTTAACAAAAGGAGTAGGCACTACACCTACAAAAAAACATACCAAACATCAATGTCTAAGATCTAGCTATATAAATATAGCAGAACTATTCTTTACAATTTCTAATGGTTATACACACTACTGTCAAATCATCACCATGAATTTTGCCTTGCTTTACCTAAAAAAAAGCAAACTACAGAGTTGCAATATAAACAAGGCATAATTCATAAAATACATACATATCAATAGCAACGTGTTCTGCTTACATCTCATTTTATTAATAATGTCCCACAAATATGCCACAGCAGTAGTTGTAACTAGCAACTACTTCCTTTTTCTTCCTCATTCTGTATCAAGGAACCTAATTAGCATTACACAACTGGACATTCAATAGATATTGATAGACACAAATAGTGAAAGTCTGGGTTAAATTGATAGCCCATGGTCTGTAAGTAGTTTGCTAGCATAAGGCAGTCATTGCCAATTTAACACATGGGAGCTGCAGATTAAGATAAATTCACAAGTGCTGGATATAAATATATGGCTATTAAACACACAAAGGATGATATATTATTTAAAATTGTCCAGTTTTAGGTAAGGTTAAAGAATACTCTTGATCTCCTGTCTCCTGTTCTCCCCTCCTTTTGTGTTGTGTATCACATTTTTAGTTCCAATTTTAAATACACTGCGTTCCTCTGGATCTCACTAATATACTACCTTCTTAACTTACTCAATTAAAACGTTATCCCCTCAAAAAATGTTCAAATCACTAAAATTGGAAAAGAGCATTTATAGAGTAGCGCCCCAACTATATTCAGGGCTGAAGGTTAAATAAAAGCACATTTAAGTAAAACACATATAAATACAGTTATAATTTATTTTATCTAAAATAAAATGACCGAAATTCCCAAATGACAAATTCTTATTTCAAACCTCTGTATATACAAAATATTTATTTAAGCATGATATGTATCACCTAAAAAAGTTAAAAATCAATCCTAAACAAATAATCCTAAACAAACAATCTGTCTAATAACAACAGTTGTGGCCACAACTTTCAAAAACAATATATTATATGATAAAATCGAGTGATTTTGTTTCCAAACTCTGATCCTTTATAGGCAGTAAGAGGACTCTTATAAATGTCCTGATAGAAGTGAAGGAAGGATTACAACTCTGCTCTTTGAATTGATTATTACAACATCGGAAGAAATTGAACTACAATTGAATACTGTAAGGAGGGTAAACGTTACCCACTAACAGGAGCATATCGCGAAGACAAGCTGCAGCTGTCAGGACTACAATTTACTTATACAGCTTTCCACGATACCCAGTAACTGCAGAGAATCGCTCAAAAGTGTCCAGGTAAGGCTTGAATTAAGAAGCCGCCTAAGAAAAACAGGAGACACAGACGAGGTAAGAGCGTTTTCTCTTCTGCAAGTTAAAGCGGTTAGAAAGTGAATGGTAAAAAGAGACTGTTTGGATACAAAGGAGAACACTTATTTTCTTGCACAAACACTGAGAAATACTGTTACAATTGTTATAACTTTGCAAAGTTTCTAACCGGCATTTGAAATTCAAATAAGGGAGTTGTCCAAATACCAATAGCTGATTGGTTCTGAGATCTAAAACTGACTGTGAAAACCTAACGGCTAGAGTGACGCTACCCGGTGTGTATATACTCAACTGAAACTATTTAACAACACTAATACTAATATTGAGAACATAGTATCCTTATAATTTCCAAAAGGAGAATTTCACACTGTGAGCTAATCAGGATATTTATAAGAGTCCTCTTACTGCCTATAAAGGATCAGAGTTTGGAAACAAAATCACTCGATTTTAACATATAATATATTGTTTTTGAAAGTTGTGGCCACAACTGTTGTTATTAGATAAATTGTTTGTTTAGGATTATTTGTTTAGGATTGATTTTTAACTTTTTTAGGTGATACATATCATGCTTAAATAAATATTTTGTATATACAGAGGTTTGAAATAAGAATTTGTCATTTGGGAATTTCGGTCATTTTATTTTAGATAAAATAAATTATAACTGAATTTATATGTGTTTTACTTAAATGTGCTTTTATTTAACCTTCAGCCCTGAGTATAGTTGGGGCGCTACTCTATAAATGCTCTTTTCCAATTTTAGTTCCAATTTTGATTGGGCTACAAAAAATATAGCCCACATTCTTAGTTCTTCTTTGTCCAGGGGTCTACATGTGACCATCTCTGGTAAAAGGTATAAAAACAATAAAAAAAAACTATTGTGATGCATGTCATTATTTACATTTTTAATGTTTAAGGTTATTTTAATTAATTTTATAGCTACTTAACAGCTGATCCTTCTCTCCTCACCTGTTAGAGTCCTGTAGGGAATAACAGAGAGCTGCTCCCTGTCTGTTTCTATAAACAATTTATAGTAGCCTCGCTACTGTGTAAACTGTATTAAATCATACCACGCCCTGCAATAATTGTGATCACAGGAACGGTGATAGATACAAGTGTGTGAGAGCATATACTTGACTATGTAAGATGGTGAAATTAGGAGGATCTTAAAAAGACTGGTGTAGGGTGAATCACTGACACTAATTCTTTAAAAAAAAAAGCATATTATATATTCTAATATGTCAAGGAAATAGAAAAATGTTATAGTACTTTTATAAGTATTTCCATGCAAAGCTCAACACAAAATGTATTTAAAAAAAATTAATGTCCTTCAAAAAGAATGATGTAGAAAAAAAGATTGACAATCATTTCAATCCTGCAATAGATGCTATCATTTCTGTTCAGTATTATATATAGATACAGGGTTGTAGGTGTCATGAGATGCAGGACATATGCAGGACACAGCAATGATGGTACAACTCTATTTTATTGCAGAGCATAACAATACACATCTAGTCAGATTGATTGTCCTAAACTAACTGCGACACAGACACCGGACCTAAGCCCCACCCACAAACTAGTGACATCACATCCTGCTCTCATCACATCTTCCCCTTTTTCAAAGGCAAAACATACATTTGCATATAATAAATAACAAGGTACACCAACAGGGTATACAACAACATTTTTGTTTTTGAACATTATAAAAACAGATAGATTAGAAAACATGAACAAATAAATTACATCCTGACTTGGACATCGGGGTAGACTACCCTAGTCCACAGTGACCATGGGATTATTCTGCCCATACTTCCGGTCACTGTTCTAGCTAAAGTCAGTCCCTGTATCGGGCCGGAAGTTTCACCACTCTTCCGCTTGATGTAACTTTGCATGAACTGTCCTCTGATACAGAAGATGGTGAACAAGAGTCTGCTGGAGGCAAAGATATATCCCCGCTGTGATCTTGCTGAGGGGAAGGCACCTCTCTTAGAACAGGGGATCCCACCGGCAGTGGTACTGAGGTATCCGGTTCCAGACTCTCAGGTACAGGCTGAAGATTTCTTCGGTTATGGCGTGTAACCGTCCCTCCCTCTGTAAGGACTGTGTAAGACCTTGGTTCTGGAGAGCGGCCCACTACCGTAGCAGGCGTCTTCCATTTCTTCTCAGCATCCAGTTTAATTCTGACACTTTGGCCCGCTTTCAGTTCCTGTAAAGGCCTGACAGAATGTCTCCTGTCGTAGAAGAAACGATAACCCTTTTTGGCCTCTTCATCCCTCCTAAGGACTTCGTCCCGAGGAACAGGGCCAGGCGGCTTGAAGACACCCACTGAGGGTAAAGTGGTGCGAATCTGGTGTCCTAGCATCAGCTGTGCCGGGCTAAACCCGGTGGCTTGAATGGGCGTCGCCCTGTATGACAAGAGGGCTAGGTACGGCTCAGATTGCTTTAGAATTAATTTTGTTGTTTGAACTGCCCTTTCAGCCATTCCGTTGGCCTGCGGATAATGTGGACTTGACGTGGAATGTACAAAATCATATTCCCTGCTGAAAGCACTGAACTCTGTAGAAGCGAACTGCATACCATTATCACTCACCAGCTCCATTGGAATGCCCCAGCGGGCGAACAAGCTCTTCAGGCGAATGATAACGGCCTGACTTGTGATATCATTCAGGGGTGCAATTTCCAAATACCTGGAATAGTAGTTGATCACAACAAGAAACTTTTTCCCGTGCAGTTCACACAAATCAGCAGCTATTTTCTGCCACGGCCCCGCAGGCAGCGGAGTAGACATCAAGGGCTCCCTTCTCTGAGTAGGCCGGCGTTCCCGGCAAAAGGCACATTTAGACACGTGATTTGCAATGTCGGAGCTGATCCCAGGCCACCACACAGCTGTAGCTGCCCTTTCTCTGCACTTTGTAATGCCTAAGTGGCCATCGTGAATCCTGTTTAACATCTCCTTCCTCATGCTGACAGGAATTACAATGCGGTCTTGGAACAGCACCAACCCCTCCAGCTCCGTGAGCTGCGACCTCTCTGGCTGGTAAGCATTTAAAGACATCCAGGCTGCCCGGCTCTCGGGCCAGCCTTCTTTTATGTACCTTATAACTTCTTGCATATCTGTGTCCAAATATATCTCTTTCTTTATCTCTTCCAGTTTCCTTGAAGAAATGGACTTAGAGGCCAGAACTGAATCAACATATACTTTCACATCCGATTCCGTGGAGGATTCTTCAGCAGCAGCCAGCGGGAGCCTGGATAGTGTATCCGCCACAACCAGTTGTTTCCCCGGCACATGCACTGCCTGAACATTGAACCTGAGCAGTCTCATTAAAAGTCTCTGGCATCTCAAAGGTGTTTTGTCAATGTCATAAGAATTGATTAGAGGGACTAGCAGTTTGTGGTCAGTTTCCAGACTAAATTTCTCCAAACCCACTAGATAACGCTGAAAGCGCTCACAGGCCCAAACTGCAGCCAGGCACTCTTTCTCAATTTGGGC
This sequence comes from Bombina bombina, assembly GCF_027579735.1. Classification (NCBI taxonomy): domain Eukaryota; kingdom Metazoa; phylum Chordata; class Amphibia; order Anura; family Bombinatoridae; genus Bombina; species Bombina bombina. Next base: position 503,677,487 of record NC_069504.1, read on the forward strand.
GTATTTTGACTCCGCAGCCGTCAGTGTGCGGGAACAGTAGGCAATAGGCTGTAGTTTGTTGTCATTCAGCTGCAGGAGTGCAGCCCCCAACCCATAACTGCTTGCATCGGCACTAACCACAGTCTTTTTTGAAGGGTCGTAGAACCCCAGCACTGGGGCAGACCCCAGCAGGGACCTGGCATGCAGAAAAGCTTTTTCTTGTGAAGGTCCCCAGACCCAGGCAACGTCTTTCTTAAGCAACTCTGTGACAGGGTGTAAAACTGTTGATAAATCTGGAAGAAACTTGCCCACATAGTTTACAAGGCCCAATATCTGTCTCAGCTCATGCACATCCGAAGGGCTTTTCATCTGTTCAATAGCACGAATTTTCTCGGGGTCTGGCTTGATGCCATCCCCATTGATGATATGCCCAAAGTAGCATAATTCAGTTTTCCTAAAATGACATTTTTCTTTATTCAGCTTCAGCCCAGACTCTTTGATAGCCTGTAGCACACAACTTAAACGCTGATCGTGCTCCTCCACTGTAGACCCATACACTAGAATGTCGTCCATGACGACCGCTGTGCCCACGTGGTCACTCAGGAGAGAACTCATTTCCCTTTGAAAGATTTCAGGAGCGGAGGATATCCCAAAGGGGAGTCTGCAGAAGCAGAACCGACCTACCGGTGTGATAAAGGTAGTCAGTTTGCGGCATTTGCCAAAAGCCGCTAGAAGCGTCTAATGTGGAAAAGAACTTCGCCCCAGCCAACTTTGGAGCTATATCTTCCAATGTCGGCAGCACAAATCTCTCTCTCTTTACTGCTTCATTCAACCTTTTCAGGTCCACCCAGATGCGCACCTTTCCATTTTTCTTTGCAACTGGAACAATGGGGCCACACCAATCAGTTGCTTCAACAACCTCTTCAATAACCCCCATAGACTTCATGCGCATAAGCTCTTTCTCCACTTGAGGCATGAGCGGGAACGGGATTCTACGAGGGGTAGAAATACTGTATGGGACTGCGTCACCTTTAAGTGCTATACGGACAGGTTTGCAGTTCAGTAGGCCCAACTCGCCAAACATATCTTCGGAAATCTCATTCACTCTGGCCACGAGGCCCAAGTCACAGGCTGCTTTTCTGCTCAATAAACTGTTAACACACTGACCTCGGATCACATGCACCCACATGGTAAACTTCCTTTGCGTGTACTCACAGCTGGCAAGAAATTTCCCCACACAATCAATGCGGCCACCAGGACTATGGACATTTGTAGTAACCTTCGCCAGCTGGGGCTGTCTAGGCAGTTTCATAAATTCAGCAAAAGACATTACAGTGATATCTGCTCCTGTGTCAATCTTAAAATCAACTTTGGCTCCCATTACAGTAAAAGTAACTTTCCAATCTTCCTCTGAGCTTGTCCGTTCCACAACAGACCCCACAAAAGACACTTCCTGACCCTCCTGGTCACTGTCCACCTGCATCTCCTTAATGTATTCAGTTTTACACACCACTTCAAAATGGCCTATTCTGTTGCATTTTCTGCATCTTCTATCTCTGGCCGGGCATATAGCACTCTGATCATGAGCACGGTAGCACCGTGTGCATCGGCCATGTTGCGCCCATCCACTTCTAGGCCTTTCCAGTACTTTAGATCTACCGCTCACACTGTGCCTTTCTCTAGAAGTTTTTCTAGACTGTTGCACTTCATCCACAATACTCTCAGACCTCAGATCAGCACTTTGCTTTTTCACCAGTTCACTCTGGTGGGCCATCCTAATAGCCCCGTCTAACGTTAAATCAGGCTCTAACTGCAGCTTCAGGGAGACTTCAGCATCTGCAATTCCAATAACTATTCTGTCTCTGATTTGCTCTTCTTTAGCAACACCAAACTCACAGAATTCAGCTAATTCATACAGGCTGCGCACAAATGACTCCACAGATTCTCCCACACGCTGATTACGTTTGTGAAAACAAGCTCTCTCATGAATCACATTTCTTTTGGGCACAAAGTGGGCACTGAGTTTATCCATAACTATATCAAAGTTAAATTCTTCCCCTTCTTGGAAAATAAAAGCATTGAACACTGGCTCCACATCTTTCCCCATAGAGTACAAAAGAGAATCAACCTGTACTTCACCACTCTCCCTGTTCAGCTTGGAAGCAATCCTGAAGCGCCGAAACCGCTGACGCCATGTGGGCCAAACTGCAGGCTGAGAGAAGTCAAAAGGCTCAGGTGGGGCAAACCTAGACATTGCAATCGATCAGGAACAGAAGCGCAGTCCAGAACCTCTGACACCATGTCATGAGATGCAGGACATATGCAGGACACAGCAATGATGGTACAACTCTATTTTATTGCAGAGCATAACAATACACATCTAGTCAGGTTGATTGTACTAAACTAACTGCGACACAGACACCGGACCTAAGCCCCGCCCACAAACTAGTGACAAAACATCCTGCTCTCATCACAGTAGGATTAGGAGATACAGTGCTGCTCATGTTTGCAGTATTTTGTATAGTAAAGGAGAAGGTTCACTATTACCAGAGTAATCTCAGTCTCTACACATTTAGGTTTTAATGCATTGTTTCTGCAGACTACTGAGCTGTAATACATAGTGAACATGACTTTTTGTTTGTACTGTGTAACAATATCCAGTGCCAGTAGCAAAAAGGTAAAAACAAAACATAACTTAATTCTTAGCAAAATTATATTATTATTTAAAGAATATAGAAGCAGATCTGTTAAAATACTAAAGTGTCCAAACACAGGAAACAGTTATTTGTCAGCAAAGTTAACAACTTGTCAATGAGAATCATCTCTATAATTCCTATGTTATCCTATGAAGCTGATTTAATAGGGCACTGATTCCGCATATATAAAATAAGTTCAAATAAATGTACCTTGAAACTAAACTGAGATCAGAGAATTGAATTTCTCTAAGAAGAAACGTCTCTCCATACCTGATATGAAAATATTGGTTTATTCATAAAAGGAAAATACACTTATGTTTTTTATTTTGTTTGCATGTTTGGGGGTAGTAATTTCCTTATGAGCCTTGTACTTCAGTCTCACAGACTAGATGTGAATAACAGAAATGTAAAACTAGCTTTTAATGTCCTTTTAGCTATTAGCATAAGTAGTATTTAGTTTTATTCTAAATAGACCCTTTGGGCAGATACATAATACTGAGCTGAGCCTGTAAATAAGGTTGATTTTGTTTGTCTTTGCTGCATATAAAAACATATGTTTTTCCTTTTTTCTTTCATATTTTGTTATGAAACACCATTATTCAGGGGTCAAGTCCTACAAAAAAAAAGCGTGAGAACTTACCGAGACTTCCACTCCCCTCACAAATAATATTTTTTTTTATTTTTATTTTTTAAACAGTTTTTATTGTTTTTACTGTTTTTGTTGAATTTTCAATCAAGTGTACAGAGAGTGCAGTTGCACAGATAATTTACATCACAATGTTCATCATGACAGTAACAGAGATATAGATTTAAAAAGTACGTTTACAGCAATATATATCAACCTTTTGTTCAGCAGGTGTCAACACAGAATTAGAAGTGTCAATGGTACGAAAGAGCGATCTGTCCTAAAGGAGCCCCAATTACATAAAGAAGTTTACAGTTTACTATAACGGTTAGTTAAAGCTAAAAGGTGATACAGTATTTCACTTATCGAAAGGTAGCATTTCAGTAACAACAATCAAAAGTTAGGATTTCTTTTGTTCCCAAATGTACATAATGTCTGCAATAAAATCGTGTTTACCCAGGAAGATGTAGTGTACTTGTTCTAGTGATTAAATGTGATCCACTTCTCTCAGCCACATAAAGAATAAGGGGTCTTTTTGGACTTCCATAATCTATGTATTAAGCGTTTAGCGCAATTGAGTAGGCAACTAAATAGATGTTTGCGGTATATGCAGGAGATAGGGGGAGTATCTTGTAACAGGACTATAGTAGGAGAGAGTGTGATATTAAGCCCTAGGGAAGTGTTACTGTATTTAGAGATATCTGTCCAGTATGTCTGTATGAAAGGGCATGACCACATGTGTGACAGAGTTCCCGATTCACCACAGTGTCTCCAGCAAAGAGAAGAGGAATTTGGAAAGATACTATGTAGTCGCTGCGGGGTTAGGTACCACCTGGATAATAGCTTGTAGTTCATTTCAGCGAACACCAAGGAAAGGGACGACTTTTTAGTTTCCATAAAAATGTGAAATAATATTGGGCATGAAAATCCTCCTCTGTCACAGAGTCTCACCCACTTAAGGTGCAATAGTCCTATTTCTGCTGAGGGGAGCTAAATAACCCCAGAGCAAGCCACATAGAAATGTAAGCACCGTGTGTTCCACACAGTGCAGGGTGATCACACAGCAGGACCACTGACAGGCTTGCATTATGTATTTTATGAAGTGTTATTGCCCATTACTAGAGGATCTCACTATCCCTCTAATCAGACTGTGGTCCAGCTCCTCCCACCATCAGCAGCAGTGTTTACTAAAGTGTTTCTGTTCTGTGTCCAGAGGGAACAAAGTTCCTCCTGGAAAAATAGGGCAAGAACTCCGTTCCCGCTCCACTTGACCCCTGCCATTATTGTACATTTATTGATGAAACTGTTTAGTATGTTTTTGAGATTGATGCTAAAGCGGTTAAAGAAAGTCCATTTATTCTTTATTTTTTCTAATTCATACATTGTAAAAATCTTTGTTTTGATTAGTCCTTTGCGAACAAGAGTATTTTCTTTCCTGCATCTTGAGGACAGTTATGTTGTCGACTATTGTATTTACTCGATAACTTTAATAAAAAGTATTTTAAAAAAATCTATGAAAATGTATTGTTTTAATGAATGCTCTTGTGGAAAAGTAACTTTGTAATTTCATACTTGTGGAGGTTGTCCTCATCAGCCATTGAGCAATTATTTAGTTGCATACAGACATGAATTTTCTGTTAGTTTCTCCAGCTTTCTTGTTATCTGCTTATTTTATCTTGTTATCTGTTTATTATATATTGTGCTTATCCAAGTGGTCAAACCCTACTTCCCTGGAATACAATAATATTGATTATGGGTCTATAAGTATATTGCTATCACATTTAAATGTTTGTTACATGCTATTTTAAATATTTTTTAGCCCATAGAAAATGATATTTGCAGTACAGCTAAAGTGGTTTTACTCTCTGCTGCAAGCTTGCTATTGGTTTTATCATGGTGCCCAGCAGCAAGAGGCTGGAACTTGCAGGGTTGTCTTCAGACAGGATAATGTCATCTGGGTACTATTTCTGATGTTTCCCAGCATTATGTCTTTATAATTGGCATGTGGTTCCTTGTGCAAAGCATTGCATAGGGGATCTGGGTTTGAGAACAGGCTGCTCTATTTTCATGATTTCTGAAAAGATTTGTGCAGTTGAGCTCCCTTTCCTTGTTAAACCTTAAAGGACCAGTCAACACATTAGATTTGCATAATCAACAAATGCAAGATCACAAGACAATGCAAAGTTATGTATATTTTCACTCCCCTTGTACCATGTGATAGCAATCAGCCAATCACAAATGCATATATGTATAGTCCATGAATTCTTGCACATGCTCAGTAGGATCTGGTGACTCAAAAAGTGTAAATATAAAAGACTGTGCACATTTTTTTTAATGGAAGTAAATTGGAAAGTTGTTTAAAATTACATGCTGTATCTGAATCATGAAACTTTCATTTTACCTGAGTGTCCCTTTAATTCCCTAGCGTGTCTCAGAGTTTTCATCTGTCTCAGGTGAGTGTTTCACTCATTTGATGGTTAGCAGTGTGCAGGTACATTCGGTGCGCCATATATAGACGCCAGAGCAGCCAGCCCGCACCCTTTGAAAAAGCTGTGTTGCGGCAAAACATGTTAGGTATATGAGGGGGCTTATAGAGGCTCTCATGTTTTTTAATTCTCTCACACATCTACCAATTTAAACTATAAAGGATTATAGCCTCTTAAGTATTATATCATATTTAGAAGGTGGTGGGGGATTAATATGCTATGGATATAACCGATAACTTTAGATCTTGATACAATCAGAATTACTGGTAACTTGGATCTGTATTCACTAATTTTAAACAACTTTTTAGTTTACTTCTATTATCAAATTTGCTTAATTCTCTTGGTATAATTTGTTGAAGGAGCAGCAATGCACTACTGGTTTCTAACTGAACACATGTCTGAGCCAATGACAATTAGTATATACAGTATATGCAGCCACCAATCAACAGCTAGAACCTAGGTTCTTTGCTGCTCCGGAGCTTTCCTAGATAAACCTTTCAGCAAAGGATAACAAGAGAAGGAAGCAAATTAACTAATTGAACTTAAAGTGAATGTAAACTTTGACGAATATGTGCCCGGTTTTTAAAAAGTGTAACAGGAACACTTTTAACCACAGTCTTCTAGGGCACAAATGCAGCACAGGACAGTCCCCTGTAGTTATTTTTCACAGCAACAACAAACAGGCAGTTCAGTTTCAAAACAGGGTAAACCTTCCTCTGCAGCAGTGTTAAGTACTTTTTGTAAATAGCAGTACTTACAAGCATGTCCCAGGACTTCACAAGTGCTTTGTCAAAATAATATCCTTTTACAGTTCACAGGAACAAAAGTCTTTTAACCCCATTAACCCCTTAAGGACCAGCGACGTACCCTGTATGTCACTGGCCTTTTTTTGGGACTTGATTGTTTTATAGCGCGGTCTTGCCACCAGCGTTGAGACTGCTCTATTCCACAAAGCCTGCTGGAGGGAGTGCATTAATAGCGTGTTCTTGCTAGACTTGAGCTATTATGTCCTGAAAAAAACATTAACGACCAGTGACATACAGGGTACATTGTGGTCATTAAGGGGTTAATGACCACAGCACTTTTCCATTTTCTGTCCGTTTGAGACCAAGGCTATTTTTACATTTCTGCTGTGTTTGTGTTTAGCTGTAATTTTCCTCTTACTAATTTACTGTACCCACACATATTATATACCGTTTTTCTCGCCATTAAATGGACTTTCTAAAGACACCATTATTTTCATCTTATCTTATCATTTAATATAAAAAAATACAAAATATGATGAAAAAATGGAAAAAAACACACTTTTTATAACTTTGACCCCCAAAATCTGTTACACATCTACAACCACCAAAAAACACCCATGCTAAATAGTTTCTAAATTTTGTCCAGAGTTTAGAAATACCCAATGTTTACATGTTATTTGCTTTTTTTGCCAGTTATAGGGCCATAAATACAAGTAGCACTTTGCTATTTCCAAACCACTTTTTTTCAAAATTAGCGCTAGTTACATTGGAACCCTGATATCTGTAAGGAATCCCTAAATATCCCTTGACATGTATATATATTTTTTTAGAAGACATCCCAAAGTATTGATCTAGGCCCATTTTGGTATATTTCATGCCACCATTTCACCACCAAATGCGATCAAATAAAAAAAATTGTTCACTTTTTCACAAATTTTTTCACAAACTTTAGGTTTCTCACTGAAATTATTGACAAACAGCTTGTGCAATTATGGCATAAATGGTTGTAAATTTTTCTCTGGGATCCCCTTTGTTAAGAAATAGCAGACATATATGGCTTTGGCGTTGCTTTTTGGTAATTAGAAGGCCGCTAAATGCCACTGCGCACCACACGTGTATTATGCCCAGCAGTAAAGGGGTTAATTAGGGAGCATGTAGGGAGCTTTTTGGGTTAATTTTAGCTTTAGTGTAGTAGACAACCCAAAGTATTGATCTAGGCCCATTTTGGTATATTTCATGCCATCATTTCACCTCCAAATGCGATCAAATAAAAAAAAACGTTACATTTTTCCAAATTTTAGGTTTCTCATTGAAATCATTTACAAACATGTTGTGCAATTATGGCACAAATGGTTGTAAATGCTTCTCTGGGATCCCCTTTGTTCAGAAATAGCAGACATATATGACTTTGGCGTTGCTTTTTGGTAATAAGAAGGCCGCTAAATGCTGCTGCGCACTACACGTGAATTATGCCCAGCAGTGAAGGGGTTAATTAGGTAGCTTGTAGGGAGCTTGCAGGGTTAATTTTAGCTTTAGTGTAGAGATCAGCCTCCCACCTGACACATCAGACCCCCTGATCCCTTCCAAAGAACTCTCTTCCCTCCCCCACCCCACTATTGTCCCCGCCATCTTAAGTACTGGCAGAAAGTCTGCCAGTACTAAAATAAAAGGTATCTTTTTTTTGTTTTATCTTGTTTTAGCATATTTACATATGCTGCTGTGTAGGATCCCCCCCAAAACAGCTCTAATCCTCCCCCTCTGACTTATTGGGGGCCATCTTGGGTACTGGCAGCTGTCTGCCAGTACCCAGTTTGCAAATAAAAAAGGTTTTATTTTATTTGTTTTCGTTTTTTCTGTAGTGTAGCTTCCCCCCCCCTACCCTTCCCAGATCCCTAAGATTACTTTTTATAGGGATTTTATTCCCCCTTTCTCCCACTTATATATATAAAAAAAATTCTGTAGTGTAGCGGTTCCCACCTGCTCCCTCCCAGTGCATGCGCCCTTCCGCTGCCTTCCGTGCACGCGCACGCCTGTGCGCGGCCCCCGGCGATCCCGCCCCCCTCTCTGACTTAGAAGCCATCGATGGCCGCCCACTTCAGCTCCCACCAACGAATGTGGCCATCGATGTCCGGTGCAGAGAGGGCCACAGAGTGGCTCTTTCTGCACCGGAGGGGTAAAAAACATAATTTATGTAAGAACTTACCTGATAAATTCATTTCTTTCATATTAGCAAGAGTCCATGAACTAGTGACGTATGGGATATACATTCCTACCAGGAGGGGCAAAGTTTCCCAAACCTTAAAATGCCTATAAATACACCCCTCACCACACCCACAATTCAGTTTAACGAATAGCCAAGAAGTGGGGTGATAAGAAAAAAGTGTGAAAGCATATAAAATAAGGAATTGGAATAATTGTGCTTTATACAAAAAAATCATAACCACCACAAAAAAGGGCGGGCCTCATGGACTCTTGCTAATATGAAAGAAATGAATTTATCAGGTAAGTTCTTACATAAATTATGTTTTCTTTCATGTAATTAGCAAGAGTCCATGAGCTAGTGACGTATGGGATAATGACTACCCAAGATGTGGATCGTTCCACACAAGAGTCACTAGAGAGGGAGGGATAAAATAAAGACAGCCAATTCCTGCTGAAAATAATCCACACCCAAAATAAAGTTTAATGAAAAACATAAGCAGAAGATTCAAACAGAAACCACTGCCTGAAGTACTTTTCTACCAAAAACTGCTTCAGAAGAAGAAAACACATCAAAATGGTAGAATTTAGAAAAAGTATGCAAAGAGGAACAAGTTGCTGCTTTGCAAATCTGATCAATCGAAGCTTCATTCCTAAACGCCCAGGAAGTAGAAACTGACCTAGTAGAATGAACTGTAATCCTTCGAGGCGGATTTTTACCCGACTCGACATAGGCATGATGAAATAAAGATTTCAACCAAGATGCCAAAGAAATGGCAGAAGCTTTCTGGCCTTTTCTAGAACCGGAAAAGATGACAAATAGACTAGAAGTCTTTCGGAAAGACTTAGTAGCTTAAACATAATAATACAAAACTCTAACAGCATCCAAAGAATGCAATGATTTCTCCTTAGAATTCATAGGATTAGGACATAATGAAGGAACCACAATTTCTCTACTAACGCTGTTAGAATTCACAACCTTAGGTAAAAAATTCAAAAGAAGTTCGCAGCACCGCCCTATCCTGATGAAAAATCAGAAAAGGAGACTCACAAGAAAGAGCAGATAATTCAGAGACTCTTCTAGCAGAAGAGATGGCCAAAAGAAACAAAACTTTCCAAGAAAGTAATATAACGACCAAAGAATGCATGGGTTCAAAAGGAGGAGCTTGAAAAGCCCCCAGAACCAAATTCAAACTCCAAGGAGGAGAAATTGACTTAATGACAGGTTTTATACGAACCAAAGCTTGTACAAAACAATGAAATATCAGGAAGATTAGCAATCCTTCTGTGAAAAAAGAACAGAAAGAGCAGAGATTTGTCCTTTCAAGAAACTTGCGGACAAACCTTTATCTAAACCAACCTGAAAAATTCTCGGTATTCAAAAAGAATGCCAAGAAAAAATGATGAGAAAGACACTAAGAAATATAAGTCTTCCAGACTCTATAATATATCTCTCTAGATACAGATTTACGAGCCTGTCACATAATATTAATCACAGAGTCAGAGAAACCTTCTTTGACCAAGAATCAAGCGTTCAAACTCCATACCTTAAAATTTAAGGATTTGAGATCCTGATGGAAAAAAAGGACCTTGCGACAGAAAGTCTGGTCTTAACGGAAGAGTCCACAGCTGGCAAGAGGCCATCCGGACAAGATCCGCATACCAAAACCTGTGAGGCCATGCTGGAGCTACCAGCAGGACAAACAAGCATTCTTTAGAATCTTGGAGAATACTCTTGGAAGAAGAACTAGAGGCGGAAAGATATAGGCAGAATGATACTTCCAAGGAAGTGATAATGTATCCACTGCTTCCGCCCGAGGATCCCGGGATCTGGACAGATACCAGGGAAGTTTCTTGTTTAGATGAGAAGCCATCAGATCTATTTCTGGGAGTTCCCACATTTGAACAATCTGAAGAAATACCTCTGGGTGAAGAGACCATTCGCCCGGATGCAACGTTTGGCGACTGAGATAATCCGCTTCCCAATTGTCTATACCTGGAAAATGAACCGCAGAGATTAGACAGGAGCTGGATTCCGCCCAAACTAAAATTCGAGATACTTCTTTCATAGCCAGAGGACTGTGAGTCCCTCCTTGATGATTGATGTATGCCACAGCTGTGACATTGTTTATCTGAAAACAAATGAACAACTCTCTCTTCAGCAGAGGCCAAGACTGAAGAGCTCTGAAAATTGCACGGAGTTCAAAAAATATTTTGAGATTCCCAAACCTCTTGTGTCGTCAGAGACCCCCACACAGCTCCCCAACCTGTAAGACTTGCATCTGTTGAGATTATAGTCCAGGTCGGAAGAACAAAGAAGCCCCCTGAACTAAACGATGGTGAACTGTCCACCATGACAGAGAGTGTCGTAAAATTGGTTTAAAGATATTAATTGAGATATCTTTGTGTAATCCCTGCACCACTGGTTCAGCATACAGAACTGAAGAGGTCGCATGTGAAAACGAGCAAAGGAGATCACATCCGATGCGGCAGTCCTAAGACCTAAAATTTCCATGCTTAAGGCTACCAAAGGGAATGATTGTGACTGAAGGTTTTGACAAGCTGATATCAATGTTAAATTTCTCTTATCTGACAAGGACAGAGTCATAGACACTGAATCTATCTGGAAACCTACAAGTCGATTAGTATGAGATTCTGCGAAAATGTGAAGACTGAGCAAGTACCAAGATATCGTCCAAATAAGGAAATACCAAAACCCTGTTCTCTGATTACAGACAGAAGGGCACCGAGAACCTTTGAAAAAAATTCTTGGAGCTGACGCTAGGCCAAACGGTAGAGCCACAAAACTGGTAATGCTTGTCTAAAAAGAGAATCTCAGAAACTAAAAGTGATCTGGATGAATCGGAATATGCAGATATACATCCTGTAAATCTGTTGTAGACATATAATGCCCTTGCTAAACAAAAGGCAGGATAGTCCTACAGTTACCATCTTGAATGTTGGTATCCTTACATAACGATTCAAAATAGATAGATCCGGAACTGGTCTGAAGGAATTGACCTTCTTTGGTACAATGAAGAGATAGAATAAAACCCCAGCCCCTGTTCCAGAACTGGAACTGGCATAATTACTCCAGCCAACTCTAGATCTGAAACACATTTCAGAAATGCTGAGCCTTGCTGTCTTTACTGGGACACGGGAAAGAAAAAAAAAAAAATCTCTTTGCAGGAGGCCTTAACTTGAAGCCAATTCTGTACCTTTCTGAAACAATGTTCTGAAACCAGAGATTGTGAACGGAATTGATCCAAATTTCCTTGAAGAAAACGTAAACTGCCCCATACCAGCTGAGCTGGAATGAGGGCCGCACCTTCATGGGTATTTAGGAGCTGGCTAAAGGTTTCTATAAGGCTTGGATATATTCCAAACTGGAAATGGTTTCCAAACTGATACAGCTCCTGAGGATGAAGGATCAGGCTTTTATTCCTTGTTGTGAGGAAAGGAACGAAAATGATTATTAGACCTAAATTTACCTAGATTTTTTATCCTTTGGTAAAAAAGTTCCCTTCCCTCCAGTAACAGTTGAGATAATAGAATCCAACTGAAAATCGAATAAATTATTACCCTGGAAAAAAAGGGAAGCAAAGTTGACTTAGAAGACATATCAGTATTCCAAGTTTTAAGCCATAAAGCTTTTCTAGCTAAAATAGCTAGAGACATATACCTGACATCAACTCTAATGATATCAAAAGATGGTATCACAAATAAAATTATTAGCATGTTATAGAATAATAATAATGCTATAAAATTATGATCTGTTACTTGTTGCGCTAAAGCTTCTAACCAAAAAGTTGATGCTGCAGCAACATCCGCTAAAAATATAGCAGGTCTAAGAAGATTACCTGAACATAAGTAAGCTTTTCTTAGAAAGGAATCAATTTTCCTATTTAAAGGATCCTTAAATGAAGTACTATCTGCCAAAGGAATAGTAGTACGTTTAGCAGGAGTAGAGACAGCCCCATTAACCTTAGAGATTTTGTCCCAAAACTCTAATCTGTCAGATGGCACAGGATATAATTGCTTAAAACGTTTAGAAGGAGTAAATGAATTACCCAAATTATTCCATTCCCTGGAAATTACTTCAGAAATAGCATCAGGGAGAGAAAACACTTCTGGAATAACTACTTATTTAAACGTTTAGATTTAGTATCAAGAGGACCAGAATCCTCTATTTCTAATGCAATTAATACTTCTTTAAGTAAAGAACGAATAAATTCCATCTTGAACAAATACAAAGATTTATCAGCATCAACCTCTGAGACAGAAACCTCTGAACCAGAAGAACCATTATCAGTATCAGAATGATGATGTTCATTTAAAAATTCATCTGAAAAAAAGAGAAGTTTTAAAAAGACTTTTATGTATACTAGAAGGAGAAATAACAGACATAGCCTTCTTAATGGATTTTAAAAAATAAAATCTCTTATGTTATCAGGAACACTCTGAAAATTAGATGTTGACGGAACAGCAACAGGTAATGTAACAGTACTAAAGGAAATTTTATCTGCATTAATAAGTTTGTCATGACATGCAATACAAACAACAGCTGGAGAAACAGATACCAAAAGTTTATAGCAGATACACTTAGCTTGGTAGCTCCAGCACTGGGCAGCGATTTTCCTGAAGTATCTTCTGACTCAGTTGCAACGTGGAACATCTTGCAATATGTAAAAGAAAAAACAACATAAAAAGCAAAATTGATCAAATTCCTTAAATGACAGTTTCAGGAATGGGAAAAAAATGCCAGTGAACAAGCTTCTAGCAACCAGAAGCAATAAATAATGAGACTTAAATAATGTGGAGACAAAAATGACGCCCATATTTTTTAGCGCCAAAAAAGACGCCCACATCCGGAACGCCGACACTTTTGACGCAAAAAAAACGTCAAAAGATGACGCAACTTCCGGCAACACGTATGACGCCGGAAACAGAAAAAAAAATTTGCGCCAAAAAAGTCCGCGCCAAGAATGACGCAATAAAATGAAGCATTTTCAGCCCCCGCGAGCCTAACAGCCCACAGGGAAAAAGTCAAATTTTTTAAGGTAAGAAAAAATTATTGAAACAAATGCATTTATCCCAAGTATGAAACTGACTGTCTGAAAATAAGGAATGTTGAACATCCTGAGTCAAGGCAAATAAATGTTTGAATACATATATTTAGAACTTTATAAAAAAGTGCCTAACCATAGCTTAGAGTGTCACAGAAAATAAGCTTACTTACTTACCCCAGGACACTCATCTACATGTTGTAGAAAGCCAAACCAGTACTGAAACGAAAATCAGCAGAGGTAATGGAATATATATAAGAGTATATCGTCGATCTGAAAAGGGAGGTAAGAGATGAATCTCTACGACCGATAACAGAGAACCTATGAAATAGACCCCGTAGAAGGAGATCATTGCATTCAAATAGGCAATACTCTCCTCACATCCCTCTGACATTCACTGCACGCTGAGAGGAAAACCGGGCTCCAACCTGCTGCGGAGCGCATATCAACGTACAATCTAGCACAAACTTACTTCACCACCTCCATAGGAGGCAAAGTTTGTAAAACTGAATTGTGGGTGTGGTGAGGGGTGTATTTATAGGCATTTTAAGGTTTGGGAAACTTTGCCCCTCCTGGTAGGAATGTATATCCCATACGTCACTAGCTCATGGACTCTTGCTAATTACATGAAAGAAATTGTTATTGCAGGATGCCTTGATATCGAGGCATCCTGCAATAACCGGAAAGCAGCTGGAAGTGATCAGGATCGCTTCCAGCTGTTTTCCAGACCGAGGACCCTGCATGTCCTCGGTCGTTAAGGGGTTAACACACACCAGCTTCTCTAGCTGGGTAACTTCTCTCTCCTAGGCCTTTCGCTCCTATTTAAACCATCACAGCTTCTAATTAACCACACCTGTGATTAGCTGCTTAATCAAAACAACCTGAACTGGACAGCTTCACAGCTGTCTGGGATAATGGCCCACCCTCTCTCCAATTAACCAAACCCCAGGGACCCAGAACACAGTTTACCAACTGCATAATCAAATACACACTCTCTCTCCCTGGGACTATAACTGAAAGGAGAAATACCATGTACAATACTTGGACTTGCATATCTTCCATTTATAACCAGATCTTGCTTTCTGTCACATATCCTCCCCCCCCCCAGCTCATACCCAGTGGGTTGAGCAACCATGGACATTAACGAATGTACCCGAGACAAACCATCAGCATTGCCCTGCAAAAAAACAGCCCTGTGCTCGACAGTAAAATTGAAGGTGCTCGACAGTAAAATTGAAGGGTTGCAAGCTAAGAAACCACCTAGTAACCCTTGTATGTGTTTACTTATTCTGGCTCATCCATGTGAGAAGAGCATGATCTGCTATTAATTTAAATTTTCTTTCCAAGTACTGCTTGAATTTTGGAAGATGGGATTCCCAATCTGTACTCTAAATTTTAACATCATTCAAATATGCTGCCGTATAACGAACACGGGGTTTCAGAATTCTATCCATCATTCTCTGGATGTTGCCGGGGCCCCATGTAAACCAAATGACAACACTGCATACTGAAATAAGCCCTCTGGGGTTAAAAAAACATAATTATGTAAGAACTTACCTGATAAATTCAATTCTTTCATATTGGCAAGAGTCAATGAGATAGTGACGTATGGGATATACAATCCTACCAGGAGGGGCAAAGTTTCCCAAACCTCAAAATGCCTATAAATACACCCCTCACCACACCCACAATTCAGTTTAATGAATAGTAAAGTAGTGGGGTGATAAAGAAAGGAGTAAAACGCATCAACAAAGGAATTTGGAAATAATTGTGCTTTATACAAAAAAATCATAACCACCATAAAAAAGGGGTGGGCCTCATGGACTCTTGCCAATATGAAAGAAATGAATTTATCAGGTAAATTCTTACATAAATTATATTTTCTTTCAGGTAATTGGCAAGAGTCCATGAACTAGTGACGTATGGGATAGCAATACCCAAGAAATGGAACTCCACGCAAGAGTCACTAGAGAGGGAGGGATAAAATAAAAACAGCCATTTCGCTAAAAAAATTAATCCACAACCCAAATATAAGTTTATTCTCATAAATAAAAGGAAAAACTTAAATCATAAGCAGAAGAATCAAACTGAAACAGCTACCTGAAGAACTTTTCTACCAAAAACTGCTTCCGAAGAAGCAAATACATCAAAATGGTAGAATTTAGTAAATGTATGCAAAGAAGACCAAGTTGCTGCTTTGCAAATCTGATCAACTGAAGCTTCATTCTTAAAAGCCCAAGAAGTGAAAACTGATCTAGTAGAATGAGCTGTAATTCTCTGAGGCGGGGCTTTACCCGACTCCAAATAAGCTTGAAGAATCAAAAGCTTTGATGCCAAAGAAACGGCAGAAGCCTTGTGACCTTTCCTGGAACCAGAAAAGATAACAAATAGACTAGAAGTCTTCCTGAAATATTTAGTAGCGTTAACATAATATTTCAGAGCTCTCACCACATCCAAAGAATGTAAAGATCTCTCCAAAGAATTCTTAGGATTAGGACACAAAGAAGGGACAACAATTTCTCTATTAATGATGTTAGAATTCACAACCTTAGGTAAGAATTTAAATGAAGTCCGCAAAACTGCCTTATCCTGATGAAAAATCAGAAAAGGAGATTCACAATAGAGAGCAGATAATTCAGAAACTCTTCTAGCAGAAGAGATGGCCAAAAGAAACAACACTTTCCAAGAAAGTAGTTTAATGTCCAAAGAATGCATAGGCTCAAATGGAGGAGCCTGTAAAGCCTTCAAAACCAAATTAAGACTCCAAGAAAGAGAGATTGATTTAATGACAGGTTTGATACGAACCAAAGCCTGTACAAAACAGTGAATATCAGGGAGTTTAGCAATTTGTGGAATAAAACAGAAAGAGCAGAGATTTGTCCTTTCAAGGAACTTGCAGACAAACCTTTATCCAAACCATCCTGAAGAAACTGTAAAATTCTAGGAATTCTAAAAGAATGCCAAGAGGAACACCATGAAATGTAAGTCTTCCAAACTCGATAATAAAACTTTCTAGAAACAGATTTACGAGCCTGTAACATAGTATTAATCACTGAATCAGAGAAACCTCTATGACTAAGCACTAGGCGTTCAATTTCCATACCTTCAAATTTAATGATTTGAGATCCTGATGGAAAAACAGACCTTGAGACAGAAGGTCCGGTCTTATTGGAAGTGGCCAAGATTGGCAACTGGACATCCGAACAAGATCCGCATACCAAAACCTGTGAGGCCATGCTGAAGCCACCAGCAACACAAACGATTGCTCCATGATGATTTTGGAGATCACTCTTGGAAGAAAAACTAGAGGCGGGAAAATATAAGCCGGTTGATAACACCAAGGAAGTGTCAACGCATCCACTGCTTCCGCCTGAGGATCCCTGGACCTGGACAGGTACCTGGGAAGTTTCTTGTTTAGATGAGATGCCATCAGATCTATTTCTGGAAGACCCCACATCTGAACAATTTGAGAAAACACATCTGGGTGGAGAGACCACTCTCCCGGATGTAAAGTCTGATGACTGAGATAATCCGCTTCCCAATTGTCTATACCTGGGATATTAACCGCAGAAATTAGACAGGAGCTGGATTCCGCCCAAACAAGTATCCGAGATACTTCTTTCATAGCTTGAGGACTGTGAGTCCCACCCTGATGATTGACATGTGCCACAGTTGTGATATTGTCTGTCTGAAACCAAATGAACGGTTCTCTCTTCAATAGAGGCCAAAACTGAAGAGCCCTGAGAATCGCATGGAGTTCCAAAATATTTATTGGTAATCTCGCCTCTTGAGATTTCCAAACCCCTTGTGCTCAGAGATCCCCAAACAGCTCCCCAACCTGAAAGACTCGCATCTGTTGTGATCACAGTCCAGGTTGGACGAACGAAAGAGGCCCCTAGAACAATACGATGGTGATCTAACACCATGTCACAGATAGTCGAACATTGGGATTTAAGGATATTAATTGTGATTTCCTTGTATAATCCCTGCACCATTGGTTCAGCATACAAAGCTGGAGAGGTCTCATATGAAAACGAGCAAAGGGGATCGCGTCCGATGCTGCAGTCATGAGACCTAAAACTTCCATGCACATAGCTACTGAAGGGAATGACTGAGACTGAAGGTTCCGACAGGCTGCAACTAATTTCAAACGTCTCTTGTCTGTTAGAGACAGAGTCATGGACACTGAATCTATCTGGAAACCTAAAAAGGTTACCCTTGTCTGAGGAATCAAAGAACTTTTTGGTAAATTGATCCTCCAACCATGTTTTTGAAGAAACAACACTATTTGATTTGTGTGAGATTCTGCAGAACGTAAAGACTGAGCAAGTACCAAGATATCGTCCAAATAAGGAAACACCGCAATACCCCGCTCTCTGATTACAGCGAGTATGGCACCGAGAACCTTTGAAAAGATTCTTGGAGCTGTCGCTAGGCCAAAAAGAAGAGCAACAAATTGGTAATGCTTGTCTACAAAAGAGAATCTCAGTAACTGATAGTGATCTGGATGAATCGGAATATGAAGATATGCATCCTATGAGTCTTTTGTGGACATATAATGCCCTTGCTGAACAAAAGGCAGAATATTCCTTATAGTCACCATTTTGAAAGTTGGTACACTTCCATATCGATTCAAAAATTTTAGATCCAAAACTGGTCTGAATAAATTTTCTTTCTTTGGGACAATGAATAGATTTGAATAAAACCCCAAA
This sequence comes from Bombina bombina, assembly GCF_027579735.1. Taxonomy (NCBI): domain Eukaryota; kingdom Metazoa; phylum Chordata; class Amphibia; order Anura; family Bombinatoridae; genus Bombina; species Bombina bombina. The sequence goes on from NC_069504.1 coordinate 503,695,996, forward strand.
CCCTGTTCCTGAAACGGAACTGGCATGATTACCCCTGATAACTCCAGGTCTAAAACACACTTCAGGAAAGCCTGAGTCTTTACTGGGTTTGCAGGGATGCGTGAGAGAAAAAAATCTTCTCACAGGCGGTCTTACTCTGAATCCTATTCTGTACCCCTGAGAGACAATACTCTGAATCCATTGATTTTGGACCGAATTGGTCCAAACATCTTTGAAAAATCTTAATCTGCCCCCTACCAGCTGAGCTGAAATGAGGGCCGCACCTTCATGCGGACTTGGGGGCTGGCTTTTATCTCTTAAATGGCTTGGATTAATTCGAGGAAGGTTACCAATTGGAAACAGATTCCTTGGGGGAGGGATTAGGTTTCTGTTCCTTATTTTGTCGAAAGGAACGAAAACGGTTAGAAGCTTTAGATTTACCCTTAGGTCTTTTATCCTGAGGCAAAAAACTCCCTTCCCCCCAGTAACAGTTGAAATTTTTAAATCTTACTGGGAACCAAATAACTTATTACCTTGGAAAGAGATAGCAATCTGGACTTAGAAGTCATGTCAGCATTCCAAGATTTAAGTCACAAAGCTCTTCTAGCTAAAATAGCTAGACATAGATTTAACATCAATTGATGATAGCAAAAATGGCATCACAAATAAAATTATTTTAACAATGCTAGACAAATCATGATCCAATACTTGTTGCGCTAAAGTTTCCAACCAAAAAGTTGAAGCAGCTGCAACATCAGCCAAAGAAATTGCAGGCCTGAGAAGATGACCTGAATATAAATAGGCTTTCCTTAGATAAGATTCAAGTTTCCTATCTAAAGAATTTTTAAAAGAAGTACTATCTTCCGTAGGAATAGTAGAACGTTTAGTAAGAGTAGAGATAGCCCCATTAACTTTGGGGATCTTTTCCCAAAACTCTAAAGTAACTGCTGGCAAAGGATACAATTTTTTAAACCTTGAAGAAGGAATAAAAGAAGTGCCAGGCCTATTCCATTCCTTAGAAATCATATCAGAAATAGCATCAGGAACTGGAAAAACCTCTGGAATAACCACAGGAGGTTTATAAACAGAATTTAAATGTTTACTAGTTTTAATATCAAGAGGACTAGTTTCCTCCATATCCAATGTAATCAACACTTCTTTTAACAAAGAACAAATATACTTCATTTTAAATAAATAAGATTTGTCAGTGTCAATATCTGAGACAGGATCTTCTGAACCAGATAGATCTCCATCAGAGAAGGATAACTCAGCATGTTGCCTGTCATTTGAAATTTCATAAACTTTATGAGAAGTTTTAAAATACCTTCTACGTTTATTAGAAGGCGGGATGGCAGACAAAGCCTTCTGAATAGAATCAGAAATAAATTATTTTAAATTTACAGGTATATCTTGTGCATTAGATGTTGAGGGAGCAGCAACAGGTAATGAACTACTACTGATGGATACATTCTCTGCATGTAAAAGTTTATCATGACAACTATTACAAACCACAGCAGGAGATATAACCTCCACAAGTTTACAACAGATGCACTTAACTTTGGTAGAACTGTTATCAGGCAGCAAGGTTTAAACAGTGATTTCTGAGACAGGATCAGATTGAGACATCTTACAAATGTAAGAGACAAAAACAACATATAAAGTATATGGCAGTTTCAGGAATGGGAAAAAATGCAAACAGCATAGCCCTCTGATAGAGAAAAAAGGCAAGAGGCATATAGGAATGGGGTCTTAAATAATGAAAGAAAATCCGGAAATGACACACTCGTGTCACAGAGGACGCAACCTTGTGAAGGACACGGCGTCGACTAAGACACCGGAAATGACGAATTTGCATCAACGAACGTAACTTCGTGCCAAAAAAAATCTTGCTCCAATAATGACGCAATAAACTTTGGAATTTTGCGCCTTTGCGAGCCTAATTCTGCGCGCAAATTTAAAAGACAGTCAATTTGAAAAAAAGACTATACCACAGGTAAGAAATACATTTTTGCTAAAAAAAAGCATTTTCCAGATATGAAACTGACAGTCTGCAAAAGGAAATATACTGAAAACCTGAATCATGGCAAATTTAAGTGCAATACATATATTTAGAACTTTATATAAATACATAAAGTACCATAGCTGAGAGTGTCTTAAGTAATGAAAATATACTTACCAAAAGACACACATCCACATATAGGAGATAGCCAAACCAGTACTTTAACGGTTATCAGTAGAGGTAACGGAATATGAGAGTATATCGTCGATCTGAAAATGGAGGTAGGAGATGAATCTCTATGACCGATAACAGAGAACCTATGCAATAGCTCTCCCGTGAGGAAAACCATTCCATTCAACAGGTGATACTCCCTTCACATCCCTCTGACATACACTGTACTCTGAGAGGAATCGGGCTTCAAAATGCTGAGAAGCGCATATCAACATATAAATCTTAGCACAAACTTACTTCACCACCTCCATAGGAGGCAAAGTTTGTAAAACTGAATTGTGGGTGTGGTGAGGGGTGTATTTATAGGCATTTTGAGGTTTGGGAAACTTTGCTCCTCCTGGTAGGATTGTATATCCTATACGTCACTAGCTCATGGACTCTTGCCAATTACATGAAAGAAAGCTGCTTGATTAGTGAGAAGGCACCTGCCAATACCCTTTTGTTAAATCAATTGTAGTGAGATAACGTGCTTTCCTAGCCTTTCTATCAACTCATCTACTCTAGGCATTGGATAGGTGTCAAATTTGGAAACACAATTAAGCTTATGATAGTCAATACAGAACCTTAATGAACCATCCGGCTTTGGAACAAGCACGATTGGACTGTTCCACTCACTTTGTGATTCCTCAATTACCCCAAGCTTTAACATTTTTTCTACCTCCAGTTTAATGGCCTTTCTGCAAGCCTCAGGGACCCTATAGGGCTTAAGGCAGACTTTCTTCACTGGTTCTGTTATTATGTCATGCTTATTAACATTAGTTTTTCCTGGTACCACAGAAAATACCTCTGTTTCTCCTAATAAAAACCTTGACCTCTCGCTTCTGAAGTACAGATAGGGTTTCAGATATATTTACCTCTGATTCAGTGACAGGACGTTCTGTAGGTTTTAAGGCAACTAAAACTTCCCTATCTTTCTAAGGTTTTAACAGATTTATATGATATATTTGTTCAGGTTTCCTTCTCCCTGACTGACTTACTTTGTAATTGACATCAACTACTTTCTCAATCATCTCATATGGGCCCTGCCAAGTAGCCAAGAATTTATTTTCAACTGTAGGGACCAGAACTAACACCCTATCCTTAGGTTGAAACACCCTGGCTCTAGCATTATGGTTATAGCTGTACTTTTGTGGTTCCTGTGCTTTTCCCATATGTTCCCTTGCAATGGGCATTACAGCTTCCATACGGTCCTGCATTTGGGAAATATGTTTAATAACACTTCGATAAGTTGTTGTCTCTTGCTCCCATGTCTCTTTAACTATATCTTATAATTATCTGGGATGCCGCCCATATAACAGTTCAAATGGGGAAACCCTGTAGAACCTACCTGATAGAGAACATTAAATAGGGTAACAAAAGGTCCCAATTTCTCCCTTCTGTGTCAATTACCTTTCTTAGCATACGTTTGAGAGTTTTGTTAAACCTTTCCACTAAACCATCAGTCTGAGGGTGATATACTGAGGTCCTTAGTTGTTTTATGCCAAACAACTTAAAAAAACTCTTTTGTAACCCTGGACATAAATGGAGTTCTTTGGTCTGTCAAAATTTCCTTAGGTATCCCGACCCTGCTAAACATTAGCACAAGTTCTCTTGCTATGGACTTTGCAGAGCTGTTACGAAGGGGAACTGCCTCAGGATAGCGTGTATCATAATCAATGATTACCAGTATATACTGATGTCCTCTAGCAGATTTAACCAGCGGACCCACCAAGTCCATAGCAATACTTTCAAAAAGCACAGCAATTATAGGCAAGGGCACAAAAGGGTTATGAAAATCTTTAGCAGGAGCTGTAAGTTGACACTTAGGGCATGAAGCACAATAATCCTTGATGGCAACAAATATCCCTGGCCAATAAAACCTTTTAAGAACTCTTTCTTTGGTTTTGTCAACTCCCAAATGTCCCCCTAGAATGTGGTTATGTGCAAGATTTAATACAGTGTTTCTAAAAGTCTGGGGCACCAAATGTTGTTTAACAATGTCTGTTCCTTTCTTTTCTACACAATATATCAAATCATTAACTGCTTCAAAATAAGGATAGTGTAATACATTTCCTGGCTGTGTCACAACATCATTTATAACCCTGATATTATTTCTTGCCTCTACCAATGTTGGATCCTCCCATTGGGCTTTTTCAAAATTACCATGGCCACCAACCAGATCTATCAAATCATCAATATTTTCTGAGCTAGTACTCGGTACTTCATTACTCTGAGATTAGTCCTCAAATACCTCTAACAGGCCAGTTTTTGACAATATCAAACTAGAACACAAGTGAAATAATCAGTAACCATGGTTACTAGCCAGCACTCACCCATCAACTGATTATTTCACCTGTGCTCTAGTTAAGATATTATGAAAATATATAATCCAGCCTATTAGGGTGAGGACTGGAGTTGAGAAGTACTGCTTAAAAAGAAAGTGTAATGTACATAGGTACCAGTCTTTATGGGACTAATTACTTCAAGGTTCAGTAAATTAGTCTCCACACATGCAAGGGAAGGCTTTTACAAACCCTCTTTCAAATGAGGGCTAGCATATTTCCAAAGGATACAGGCAATCACCCGCCCACTGACCACCAGGGAGGTCTATGGAGGGAGAACAGGTGTATTGCAGATTGTCTCTCCCCCTCCCCCCCGATGTGGGGTCTAATTCTCAAACATGATTGCAAAGGTTTCATAGGGGCAGAATTCACTGAATTTTGTTAGAAAAGGGATGGAACTTGGAAGTCTTCCAAAAGAAAGGAATCACATTCTGAAAAGGAGAATCTAAAAGGGAAATGATAGGTTAACAGGGAACACCCAACACTTAATATTTAAGTCTCAATTAGCAGCAAACTCAAATTAATCAAATTGTCACTAGTTTAACTTTATTACTTCTGTCAAACAAGTATCATTCATTTTGAGAAAACTTCACCTGCGTACAGTTAGATTGAACCTGGGGTACCATTACCCTTTTTTTCCATCTTACAAAGGTGACAGATTGTACCTGAAGGTACCTTAACGCTTCTATTTTCCCCTGTTTCACAAGAGTGATAGATCGTACCTAGTGGTACCAGTTTTATTTCCACAAGTGACAGACTGTACTGTGCTTGTGTTTACCTTAAAACACTTTTCCCTCTCTGTGTCACAAAAGTGAGATTTAAAATACAAGTACAGACACTTTTTTCTACCTCACAAGAGTGATAGACAACTTAAAAATATTTATATTTCCTGCCATTCTTCTAGGTATGGCCCCTCGTATCCCCCCAACTTTCTCCACCTCTAATAAAAAAATTTTCTATTTGGTACTAACAAGTATACTGCATTTGCTTTTTATTTAATCATATATTCATTTTAATATGTATTTTTCTTTTTTTAAATTAGTGAGCAATTTGAAATAAAAAAAGTTTTGACAGTATAATGAGGGGCTGGGAGAGAACTTAAAGAGACAGTAAAGTGAAAATAAAACTTTCATGATTTAGATAGAGCATACAACAGTTCAATGCCTATCAAAAGGACTGCGTTTTAGTCAAATAGGCGGAATCAGCGATACGCCGCACTACATGCCGGGAATAGTTTGTTGCACCCTCCTAGGCTTCATTTGAGTGCCGGTGATGTCACCATGGGGGCAGAACCAGGAAGCTTAGGTAACTGCAATGGAGCTGGATGGGGGGAGGTTCTTCAAACTCCTCGATCTCAGCTCCCTTAGCAGCTACAAACCTCAAAGACCCCTCACCTGATGGTCTTGGATCAGTTCTACAAAAATGTTTTAAAAGTAAAGAAAAATACACAGGGATTTGCTTTGGAATGTGACATATGCACAATAAAAAAAAGAAATCTTAGACCCCTAATAAAGTTTATTTTCCTGTAGACCAGTCCATTTCTTAAAGGGAGTCTACTCCAGAATTGTTATTGTTTACATAGAGAGATAATCCCAATATCACCTATTCCCTAGTTTTGCATAACCAACACCAATATTAATACACTTTTTTTTTACCTCTGATTACCTGTTATCTAAGCTTCTGCCGAATGCCCCTTATCTCAGTTCTTTTGACAGACTTGCATTTTAGCCATGTCTCCCAGGTAACTCCATAGGAGTGAGCACAATGTTATCTATATGGCACACATTATCTTATTGTGTCTAGCTGTGAAAAACAGTCAAAATGTAATGAGAATAGAGACGACGTTCAAGGGCTTAGAATGTAGCATATGAGCCTACCTAGATTTAGCTTTCACCAAAGAATACCAAAAAGAACAAAGTCAATTTGATAAAAGTAAATTGGAAAGTTGTTTAAAATTGCATGCCCTTAAAGCAGTATTAAGAGGAGAAATATTAGCCTATAGCGTGAAAAGAACTAAAAAAATTAAGCAAAGAGAGGGAGAGTTAACGCGAGCAGTCTCAAACGCTTATAACTTACACTTAATTGAAAACTCAGCCCGAACCTGGGCTAAGTACACTTCTGCTTTACAGAATAGAGACTCTTTTCTATTATATAAAACAACCCAGAAAGATACCAGGGTTCAATCTAAACTGTACCGCTATGGTAATAAGACGGGGAAATTACTAGCAAACCTTATCAAAACTGAGAAAGGTTCTAAATCGATAGATCTCATAAATGAAGGTCAAATTTTTAAAACCCCTGAAGAACTCCTTCAAGTATTTTCTAATTATTATACCGATCTCTATTCACCACAAATATCAGATATACAAGCACGTGATGGATTCTGGAGAAAAATCTCTTCTCCTTCATTAGATCCAGGGTCTCTGCAAGATTTATATGCCCCTATAACTGAGGCAGAAGTGAACAAAGTAATTCAAAATCTTCCACATAATAAAGCACCAGCCCCAGATGCACTACCCAACGAATTTTATCAAATATTACATGCTTCTATAGTACCATATTTAACATCTCTATTTAACTCTATATACACAGAGGGGAAAGAGACAACTGCTAATTTTTCTGCTTATCATACTATTTTAATATTAAAACCAGATAAGGACCCAGGAAAAAAAAGAATCTTACAGGCCCATTGCACTACTCAACACAGATTATAAAATTTTAACATCCATATTAGCATATAGGTTACAAAGTATTCTACCTTCTATTATCCACGAAGACCAAGCAGGTTTTATACAGAATAGGAACTCAGCTACCAAAATACGTGAACTTTTTCTTGTTATTGATTATTTTAAATCATTAGGGACTCAGAGATTGGCGGGGGGAAGAGGACATCTGTGACAAGGTAGTAATATCCATAGATGCTGAAAAAGCTTGCGACTCAATTAATTACGACCATCTGCCGTTTACTTTGGATCATTTTGGAATAAGGAAGAATTTTGCTAAGTTTATCAGCAATCTCTACAAAAATGCTTCCACAAGGTTGATGGTTAATGGTCATCTATCGCAGGATATAAAATTACAATGAGGCACCAGGCAGGGATGTCCTCTCTCCCCGCTCTTATTTGATATATCAATCGAACCACTTGCCATTGCAATAAGACAACAACTAGATGGTATAAGAATAGGCAAGGAGGAGTTAAAGATCGCATTATATGCGGATGATGTCCTTATATATATGACCAATACGAGAACAAATATTCCCAAGATCCTGTACATAATACAACAATTCGGATCTTTCTCAGGATACAAAGTTAATAATACAAAATCTGAACTATTCTGGATTATTCATTCAGAAGATTCCATGGCGAATATACCGTTTTCTATCGCCCAGAATTCTTTCCGTTATCTGGGCATTAATATTTCTTCTACTCCTGATAGCTGGTATACTCTCAACATAACCCCTACATTAAATAAAATTAAGGATACCCTCAAAAAATGGCAAAATCTTCCTCTCTCTTTATCTGGACGAATAGTCGCTTACAAAATGATGATCTTACCTAAGCTCTTATATATTTTACAAAATATTCCTCTTTTCCTCAGGAGAAAAGATATTGACCATCTTAACTCTATATTGAGAACTTTTATTTGGCAGAATAGAAAATCTAGAATATCTCTTCATAAACTATCACTTCCATTAAAATATGGTGGCCTTGCGTTACCAGACATATGGGCTTATAATCAAGTTTTTTTAATTCGTACGGTTATTGATTGGATATTTTTACAGAACTACGTAACAAATAATGATCTTGAAAAAAGTATAACATATCCTTTAGCATCAGTGGCACTCATACATTGCGATGTCAATATGATACCGCCTGAAATAAAGAAATTAAAATCCATATACAATCCAATTCTCGCTTGGAAAAAGATCTGCAAAATATTAGACGTGGATCACCATGTTTCTAGGTTCATTCCATTTTGGGAAATCCTCAATTTCAAGCAGGACTCCAAACAAAAGTTTATATAGAATGGGAAGCAGTAGGTCTAATCAATATATATCAGATCTTAGATTTCGAAAGACGATGTGTTGAAACATTTGAGTCCCTTAGATCAGAATTTAAAATACCACACAATAACTTCTTTGCCTATCTACAGGCAAGACATTATGCCCTTAATTTAACACGTGATCACGATTGGGACTGGTCCCTGGGGAGGGTTGGCGATTGGCTTACTTTTGCTAAAACTGGAAATATGTCAATCACCCCAGGATATTTAATTATGATATCAATAAAGGGATCAAATAATCTTGATAAAATCCAGAGTAAATAGGCTGCATTGATTAATCAAACCTTGGATTCTCAAATATCTTATTACTCAATTCAAGAGACTGCTCGTGTAACTCTTTCTTCTTCTTGGAGGGAATCTCATCTTAAATTATTATATATGTCATATTTTACTCCAGAAAAAGGGTCCAAATACAAGAATAGCAGCTTTGATCTTTGTCCGAAATGTTCCCTCCCGGCAGCAGATCTTCGACACATGTTATGGGCTTGTCCAAAAATCAGGAATTTTTGGATGAAACTCCAATATTGGCTGAATAAGATATTAGATCCCTCCCATGTGACTCTCTCACTTAAAACAGTAGTTTTTTTATTTTCCGACCCAGGAGATAAGCAGGGTAAAAATAATAAAATTATTAACATAACCATATTAGCTGGTAGATACCTTATCTTTAAAAAGTGGAAACTAAGAACAACCCCTAGCATAGTTTGAAATCAAGAATTACTTAAAGAAACAATATATTCTTGAACAAATCGACACCAATCAGGATAATGAGCTTGAAATTAAAAGACTTCTTAAAATGGTCTCTTTTCATTAAGGATCTTACACCTAGCGTAAATGAGTATATGATATATCCCTTTAGGAACACAGTTAATGAAAAAAGTGGGTGTAATACTCAAAATGACCTATCATGTAAAAATATTTGTAGGTCACAATCAGTGAATACTAAAATTCATAAACAATGGTATCCCGAGGTGGAGCAAATATGATGTGCAGGTTTTTTTTTCCCTAGTTCCCCTCAAAAGACCAGTTCATAAATGCCGTTCATTTCCGTTAACATTCATTAAGCCATAACAATTATGCATCAGGAAATACCCCATTACACTCTCACTTCTAATTTGGCTGTGCGGTTACTTCAGGCGGGACCTGCCGGCCACAGGAATATATCTCAAACGCTGCTTCAGCGTTACCGCTTAGGCAGGTCACTCACCACTTACTCCCGCCGCACGCCAACTCGCCGTCTGCGAGGGAGGAGGAGGGTATAGACGTCACCGATGACCGACTCAGGCTCCGGTCTCACAGCTGACGAATGAGAGGGTAGGTGTGTCCTTGCTCCAATAGCGTCATACACAGAGAAAATACTCAATTAACTCCTCGGGCACCAAAAGGCACTAGTACAATTGGAGATAATCTGTCCTTGCTGGTGAGGCTTCAATAATAATACAAGAGGTGCGGACAGGTTGAAGTATAAAAAGTCAAATTTTATTCCAAAAAGGATTAAAAACAGGAACAAGCACAGAAAAATAGCTGGATAGGTGTAGCACCTAGAAAGGCTTACGCGTTTCGGCGTTAGCCGTAGTCATAGCCCTAGGTGTTAGGTATCCTCCCTAATCTTATATTATACATAGTATAATCTTATTGGTTAAAAACACTGATAATAACAATGTACACCTGTTCAGCAAATTGAATATCAGCCTGACACAGCAGTATATACGTCACAAGATGAACATGCCAGGATTCGAATTCTATAAAATACACTGATCAAACTATGCAATTACAAATGTGTATCCTGGACTAATGTATGTAGTACAAAATAAAGAAAACAAACATTTAAATACTTTGGAGAACATTAGGGAACATTGGTAGATTGCTAGTATTGCTGATATGTTTACACCACACTAGATTATATTGGATTATACACATCGTGATAGTATAGCTAACATACAATAATAATAATAATAATTATATTCCCTCTGATATGTTGCAACATCCAATGCAGTCAAAACATCTATATATATCCAAAAACATATTTATGTTTTAGATTATTGCTGCATATACTACCACAATATCGCGTAGAAATTTACGCAAAAAATGTTTTCCACAGAAGCCACATATTGTCTTAAAACTTGTAGTATCAATTGGTTCTAGAGCAATAAAAACACACCATAAGTATTACCAATATGTCTAGAGGAATGGAACGTTCTGAGTATATACACTATGTGTGAATACATAGTTAGAATGCTTGTTGAAGAATAGCTATCTAATGAACAAAACTTAGATATATATTAGTGTTTTGGAGATAGTTTGATATGACAATATTAGTCTCCCAAAAAAAATGCTACCGTTGATTAGACACCCATGGCCATAAGTAATCATTCCTAATCTTGTTTGGTACATAGTATCGCTAATATGAAAATATATGCTAAACACAAAGTTCCAAATTCAATTAAAACTTCCATACATGTGGAAAATACAAGACTGGATAGAATTAGATATAAATAGTGGGTTTTGGCCAAAAGAAGAGATGTACCAGATCCCCAAACAGAAACAAGTGAAGGAATTTAATGAACAATACCTAAATATCTATTCCCAAAAATTAATCAGGTCAAACTTGGAGTTTAAACCCTTCGGAATACGTGTCTCCAATTTGAAGATCCAGTACATCTCCCTTTTGGCCAAGATAGTATTTTTGTCACCACCACTGATGGGTACCCTTATCTTTTCAATGATGCACCATCTTAAGGACTGTACACTTTTGTTATGTTTAGTTGCAAAGTGTTGTACCAGTGGTGTAGTTGCCTTGCCTAAGGTCAGTGTAGATAAATGTTCCCTGATCCTAGAATTGGCATCTCTTGCTGTAAGTCCTACATATTGAACTTTGCATAAAGTGCATTCCAATAGATAGATAATGCACTCTGCAGTACAATTTAGGCACGATTGAATATCAAATAGCTCCCCAGTAACACAAGACTGAAAATTAGTAGTCACTAGGACATAATCACAAGGACTACATTTTTTGTGCCCACAACGGAACATTCCCAAATGCTTCAGCCAAGAGCTAGATGGATTCCCAACTTGCTTCAGCTGAGTTGGTGCTAATCTAGCTCCGAGTGTATTGCTTTCACGATAACATTTTAACCCTTTCTTTACTGTCTCTTGTAAAGCATCAGCTGAAAGGAGGGAAAAATGTTTGACAATTGCACATACTTGTGAATATTGTGAGCTATAGCCAGTAAGGGACACTCAGGTTAAATAAAATTTTCATGATTCAGATACAGCATGTAATTATAAACAACTTTCCAATTTACTTCCATTAAAAAAAACGTGCAGAGTCTTTTATATTTACAATTTTTGAGTCACCAGATCCTACTGAGCATGTGCAAGAATTCACAGACTATACGTATATGCATTTGTGATTGGCTGATTGCTATCACATGGTACAAGGGGAGTGGAAATGTACATAACTTTGAAGTTTGTTATAAAAAAAATCTACTACTCATTTGAAGTTCAGACTACGTGCTATTGCATTGTCTTACCTTGCATTTGTTGATTATGCAAATCTAATGTGTTGACTGGTCCTTTAAATAAGAGCAGCCCTGGGTTGCATTAGGTTTAGAAATATAAGTTCAATAATATATGTCCCAGTCAGATTATATAATAGTTTTGGCAGAAAACAATTACCACAACTAGGTAAACTGCAGGGTCATAAGCTAGGCACATTATTAAAAAACAGGAGGATTCATCAGCTAAACTTCATGAAGATATTAATCGAAAATTGTAATCCCTGATGTATTGACTGACAGTAAACATATAGCCCCCAACTTATTAACGGGTCCTACGTAACACCACAAACCTTATGATAGCACTAAACCAAACCTTACATAACAAATTTATTGCAAGCCTTAGGAGCATAAGGTAATACAAGTAGGTGTTGCATATCTCCTGGAGAGAATATAAAACAAATCCCTAGATCTCAAGCTTGCTAGCCGTCAGAGAAAGAAAGGGATTGCATATAAACAGAGTGTAGTGCTTCCTTAGAGTTATCAGTTTCCAGTTTTAGGTCATCGCTCAGATATTGGATGAGTGTTCCCTTGTAGTAAAATACCATCGATAGGTACTCTGTTAGCAGGCAAAGTCACAACAGGTCAGAAACCCATGTAAGGACAGGACTAGCACTATCCCCAACCGACATCCTACGAATGCTTTTTTTAATCTGTGCAGTGAACAAAGCATTACTAAAGTCCTGCTATTTTTTTTTTCTCCCCTTGGGTCTACAAGAGACAGTACCTTTAGGAGGTAAATAGTAGCCTGTCATGGTCTCTAGCAGCATGTGTATGAGTCATCAGGATTCAGCCCTTTGTGTTGGGGCATAATCTGTTCCTGCTTCAGTGAAGGTGCTGTGTATATCACTGGCGTGATTATATCAGGGAGCGTCACGGATGGCGATATCCGGGGCCCTACAGCATCGCCATCCCAGCGCTGCAGACTCACTGGGTTGTTTGGCAGGGATCCTGAAGGGGAAAGGCGTCAGAGGTAGAGTGAAACGTAGCTTCCAGGAGCTCCGTAAATCTTGTATGGTATTCTGACAGCAGGCCTCCGATTTCTCTTAGCAAGTAGGTAGCGGTCATCTTGGTAATTGTAGACGTAGGTAATGTACACAATCCTTTGTGGTATTTATTTGCATCCATGTAAAAACAGCCTATTCACGACTAATTCACCGCTGTGAAGGGGGGGGTGCTGAGATCCAGAGTATGTCTGCCGCCAAAAGGCATCAGAGGTCAAGTTCAAGAGACTGCATTCATATAAACACCAAGTATCATTGAGATCCTCAGATCTCAGCAACTATGGAGGGTAATTTTGTGACTGGATGACCTGGTGTTAAAGGGATAATCAGCGGATTATCTATGTCATGCCAGGAGCTCTTGAAACTGCGACCAAGCATGGCCGCTGCCTAGACACGCCCCCCCACTTGTACTTTCTATTTCAATAAAAGGAAATTACAGTTTAAAGCATAAAGTGCGATGTAACAAATCCATATCATGTAGCTCTTTTGTACTGTACTTTTCTTCGCATCCAAAAATAATTGTACATGCATATGAATACACTGTCATGAGACACAGAGGAAGCAAACCTCCTAAACAGCAGGTAGTGTCACCCTGTTCCATATACACTTGTACATCTTTGTTTTTGATGTTATAAAGTGGTTGTGTGCAATTTTTATATGTGACCACCTAACTTTCTCCACACAAAAAAAATGGTAATAGAGCACATATTTTGGGACCTCCAAATGGTGTAGAAGGGTGAATCCACTAAATAAAGTAGGATTAGTCTCCCTTGAAAAGCATTTCTTACCTCACTCACTGTGATGGAGGTTATTTTAAGTGAGGCAGTAAGCCTGAATAAATTCATATAAGCCTGCCTTAAAGGGAGACTAAACCCACATTTTTTTCTCATGACTCAGAACATGCAATTTTAATATACTTTCCAATTTACTCCTATTAATTTTTATTTACTCTTTAAAAAGCAGAAATGTAAAGCTTAAGAGCCAGACAAGTTTTGGTTGAGAACCTAGGTTATGCTTGCTTATTGGTTTGCTAAATATAGCCACCAATAAGTATGCACTATCCAGGGTGGTGAACCTAAAATGGGCTTAAATTTCTACTTTTTAATTAAAGGGACACTGAACCCAAAAAAAATATTTTGTGATTCAGAGAGCATGCATTTTTAAGCAACTTTCTAATTTACTCCTATTAGCAATTTTTCTTCGTTCTCTTGCTTTCTTTATATGAAAAAAGGCATCTAAGCTTTTTTTTCTTGGTTCAGCACTCTGGACAGCAGCTTTTGATTGGTGGATGAATTTTTCCACCAATCAGCAAGGACAACCTAGGTTGTTCACCAAAAATGGTCCGGCATCTAAACTTACATTCTTGCATTTCAAATAAAGATACAAAGAGAAAAAAGAACATTTGATAATAGGAGTAAATTAGAAAGTTGCTTAAAATGTCATGCTCTATCTGAATCACGAACGGAAAAAAAAAAATTTAGTTTCAGTGTCCCTTTAAAGATAGCAAGATAAAGAAATTTATATTGGGGAGTAAATTAGAAAGTTGCTTAAAATTGCATGATCTATCTGAATCATTTAAGAAAAGAAAATAAAAAATGTGGGTTTAGTATCCCTTTAACAATACGACGTTGTATAGGCCATACTACCAGGCAGCCCCCTTCAGTCATTTCACTGCAAGTGCATTAGCTGCAAAAATAAGTTATATTTTAGCATCACACTGCTTTTACAATACCATCTGGCTTTCTCACGCAGCAAAAAGTTGGTTGCCCAGAAGAATTGTTTTAAAAATTTTAACCACCACAACTCAAGCACTCTAGTGCGATGTCCTTGAAAAAGTGTGACTGTTAGTCAGTCGCTGCTCCAGCTATCAAGAAGAAAAAATGTATTTTAACCAAACTGCTAAAATGTAAGCTTTGATGAATGAAAGCGCCCCCGTTTTTAATAGGATTTTTAAAAACCGGGTACACATTCGTCAAAGTTTACATTCACTTTAATAAATGTAAAACGCATTTCATTTTTTATTTAGATGTGTCTATCATGTACCTTTCCCCTCCGCTCCCTTAGTTTTTTGACTTTTGAAGAGTGGGTGTGCCATTTCACACATTGAGTTGCAGAGAGGAAAAAAAAAACCAGAGGCGGAAAGAAAATACATGGACATTAGACTGAACTTAAAGGGACATTAAAACAGGTTGGGATATAGAATATATGTACTTTAATTACTTTACCTGCAAATTTATACTGCAGTACCTCGCCATTAACACTTTCTTTTAAGTGTCTGACTTGTACAGCTCTAACTCCCCCCACACATTTCCTTTTATGGCTGCCTATATATCCACCATTAATATAGTAAAATGCAAGACTAACAGTCATTATCTGCTGGAGCATGCCTAGAAGCAAATACGCTGCTGTGAACTCAGTTACAATACAAAGTCTGTGTTTCTGATGTTAAACACGAATAAGGGGGGGGGGGATGTCTACTCCAGAAAGCACAGCTATGGAAATAATTTTGCTTATTTTTTAAAATACTTGCCAGCAATTTTTAAACTTTTTATGCAAACTATTTTTTCTTAATTAGCCCTTTTAAAATATACACAGATCTCAGCATGTTTTTATGCACTAAACTGAGCCGTACAATAAACACTTATTGGATGCAGAACTGGCAATTTTAAAATGATGTTTAAAGGGACAGTCTACAATAGAATTGTTATTGTTTTAAAAGATAGATCATCCTTTTATTAGCCATTCCCCAGTTTTGCATAAGTTATATTAATGTACTTTTTACCCGTTATTACCTTGTATCCAAGAACCTTCTTCCAGCCCCCTCATCACATGACTGACTGTTTATTTTCTATTGTCTTGCATTTAGCATTGTGTTGGGCTAAATCTTAAATAACTGTCTGAACACGGTGTTATCTATATGGCCCACGTGTTCTTTCCGTCTGTGTTGAAACGGAATTTAAAAAGCATGTGATAAGAGGCAGCTTTCAAGGGCTTAGACATTAGCATACAAGTCTGCCTAGGTTTTAGTTTCAACTAAGAATACCAAGAGAAAAAAAAAAGCAAATTTGATAAGTAAATTGGAAAGTTGATAAAAAAATTACATGTCCCATTTTTCTTAGATGCCAAATTCCTATGGGAAAGCATACATCCACCATCACAATATGCAGCACAATAGTAAGACTCACACAAGTAAAGAAATCACTGGATGGAGGACTGGCCTGTTTCCCCCCTCTCCTCCCGGCTCGGGGACCGAGAGTAATCCAGCAGAGGTACACCGACAATGGGTAAGTTAGTATAGCAAGAGATATAAGATAAGATAAATGACTTTTATGATTCTGAGTAATGTAGCATTGATGAGCAATATTTATTACTTATGGAACACTGAGTTAGTTAAGAAACAGTAGTTAAGTTGGTTATGTATAATTTTCGAAACAGTTGATTTGGATATAATGTCCTACTTAAATGATGTACAAAGACTGTATGACACCTTATGTAAAATGAAAATATAATAAATAAATAAAAAAAAAAAAAAAAAAAAAAATTACATGTCCTATCTGAATAATGAAAGTCTAATTTTGACTAAACTGTCCCTTTATGTTAGACTCAAATCACTTTAAGTATGCCATATTCACTCATAACTGAGGTGCAACAAGCACATTTTCAATTGTATTCTACAGTAAAACAAGGTCAAATATAAATTTTATTTTTCTTAAAGGGATACAAACCTTATTTTTCCTTTCAAGATTCAGATTCAATACGGTTTTAAACAACTTTTCAATGTACTTCAATAATCAATTTTGCTGAATTTTCTGCTTTGCTTTATTGAAGGAGCACCAATGCAATACCGAGAACTAACTTAACAAATCTGTAAGCCAATGACAAGAGGAATATATATGCAGCCAACAATCAGCAGCTAGCTCTTAAACCTATTTAATTTATTCAACAAAGGATACCAATAGAACAATGCAAATTAGATAATAGAAGTAAATTGAATAATGATAAACATTTTGGGTTTTATATCCCATTTGTGGCGTCTATAGAATGCTTGAATCCCTTAAGTTATTTTATAGTATTAGACTAGACAGTGGAGATTGATCCCTGTGTTCAATGTTTGAACCAAATTAGCAAGAGAATACAAGCTTATATTTTCTTAACTGAAACAGATGACAGTGACTGCACGTCAATTTGTTGCTTTGTAAACTAGTTGTGGTCTCTTGGCAGAAAGCATGTGAGAGTGCTGTAGAATAGATATATTTTTTTATTTACGCAATTTCACCAGATTAACAATCCTGCAGCTCATTTTTCAAATATAAACCAGTTAGCTTTATAGTGCAGTTGTCAAAAGGGATGGGGAGTAAGTGTCAAATTTGCAATTTATTAGAGATTACTGAGGAACCAGCCACATGCTGGAGAACATTTAGAGAAATCACATTCAAATTTCCAAAGAAAAGTTTTAAACCAGAACAAGACTTTTACGTCAGCTACCCAAATCGGTAAAGCCCTTAGTCTAAAAGCACCCAGAATCCACATACCAGTAGTGAGTAGTCTGAGATTTTAGCTTGTGTGGATTTGAAGCAGCATTTTCAAGTTGCTGCAAATTAATCAGAAGCAAAAAAACTTGGACCTTTTATCTGCATCTGTCCTTGTGAAAAGTGGTAACGTACAACTTGACGTATAGGGTATGGGAAGCAAATATTTGCGCTTTCTACCAAAGTAGGATGTCCATATGATGTGAGACAGTTAGTGTCTGATGTTAGGTTTTAATACAGATCCCATTCAAACCCATTCACCACTCCAAACATTGCATCCACTTCGAAAGTCTCCAAGCTTAAAATTAAAAAAAAATAATCATCCATGAGCCAGATATTTGGTTTTCCCCAAGTTTATTGGAAAGATTATAGTACAAACATCTAAATGCCACCCCTTGGTGTTTTGAAGTTCATCCCCACTGTGGGCTGAGTGACTTGCAGGTTGGACAGACCGCCAAAGTCCTGAATATAAGGGGGGGGGGGGAAGAAAAAAAAAGTGAGAAACAAGCTCTGCTACTAGGGCATATTTAAAATATTAAACCACTACTGCTGCACCGTCTAAATTTCCTGTGAATGTTCAGGGACTAGAAACATATAGGGACATAAACCCCAATTTTCATGATTAAGACAGAACATAGTTAAAGTGAATGTCAATTTAACACTATTACCTAAACTGAAAGGATAGCAGTTAAAAAAAAAAAAAAAAAAAAAATAGAATGAGTTTCATTCAAATCAAATCGTTAGTAGATACTTAACTTCAGAGATATTTCACTCTGAACACTATAGGGATAGGGGCATTCAACCCCTTTGCACAAATGTCACTGCCAGGGGGAAAATGATTTGTTGACTGCAGATGAGTCATCTGTCAATCAAATGCTGTAAATGGCGACCGGAGCTTTGGCTCTTATCCCTATAGCGTCCAGAGTGAAATATCCCTGAAAAACACTGCGTTAGTAGATACTTAACTTCAACCAGTGTGCCGTGGCAGATCCTCAGGTGTGCCGCGGCAGACTGACAACAGTGACATTTTTTAAATTTTGCGTGTTTTTTATTCTGACAATCATGATTGTCAATATGTCATGTATAATTTGTAGGAGGCATGGCGATATAGATATATAGATATATATACACACACATGCTGTATTAGGCTACGATGTGTTATTTTGTAACACTTTGGGATGGTGGTGTGCTGCTCCACAATTTTTTTTATGTAAAAAAGTGTGCCACGGCAAAAAAAAGGTTGAAAATCACTGTATTAACGATTTGATGAATTAAACTCATTTTTTTAACTGCTATCATTTCAGTTTAGGTAATAGTGCTTGATATTCACTTTAAACAAATTTTCAATATACTTTTATCATCACGTTCTTTGTTTTCTTGCTATGCTTTGTTGGAAAGCCGGAAGGTAAGTGCAGGAGTATAAGTGTCTGAAGCACAGTTGTGTCATGTAGTGCCCCAGACATTTACGCTACCTATCTAGATATTTTTTTTCAACAAAGCAAAAATTATTTAAAAAACAAACAAACTTTACCCTTCAAAATTTTAAAAAGGTGTGCTTGGCTAACTAAAGTAGTTTTGAAAAGAATTTTGACTACACTTTGAAAACAAAGCACTACAACAGGAAAAATAAGCCCACATTATTGAACTTCAGTGTCATTTATTAAAGATGTAGAATAAGCCTTGCACTCTAATCATTACCAGCATAATTTAGCCTACTTCTTGACATACAGACATACCACAAAAAAAGCCCACAAACAACCCACACAGTGGCCCAATAAAAGGACATTACGTACTAGAATCTTTAATTGTGTGAAAGTTACAGGGTTTGTTAAGACATAATAAAGTCTTCAAACACGGGAAACTCTTTCACAATACTCTCCCTGCAGTATCAATGACCAGCCCACAGACAGAGCAAAATCACTTTCGATGCAGGTTCTGGAAACAGCACATACTTTACTTTCAACACTATTGTATTGGACAGGGAAGTAGTTCACTCAGTGCCCTCACAAGATAGAAGATAGATGGATATGCTTACCAGCAACTTCAGCATTTCCTTAGTGTCAGGATCAACCTCAATAATCTCCTGATCCAGGGCAGATACCTACAGAAAAAAAAAAAAAAAAAAAAATTAAAAATGATGCATTAGGTAACAAAGATTTTGTGGCCTAGAATGGTGTAAAATTTTGGAGGCAGAGATTAAAGCCAAACACTGTTTAAAGTGAAAGTAAATGTCTATGCTCAGCAAAACACGGATGTATTCTATAACAATAGTATATTGAGACAAGCTATGTTTTTTATTTTTTTCTATTACTGATTCTATATTTTATTTTAATATATCTTTTGATTACCGTCATTAGCCTTACTCCGCCCATCCTCCACTTCCTATATTTTGCTGCCTTTACATATAGAGCGGTCCCACCCGCTCTATACGTAGGAGAAATGCGCGTTCACGGTAATGGAACGCATTGCGCATGCGTGAATTTCGATCATCCTGTGTTCAAAGCGCATGCGTACAGAGTTAGAAACATAGTTTTTAGTCTTCCAATTATAAAGCGCATGAAAGCTTGATTGAAATATAACCCTTATACTTACAGATCGCTAAAATTCAGCTGTGCTTGTATGTTGCGATAAACAGCTATGCGCATGCGCTAATTGTGAACGCGCGCCCGACATAATAATGGGTAGA
The DNA here is from genome assembly GCF_027579735.1 of Bombina bombina. Classification (NCBI taxonomy): domain Eukaryota; kingdom Metazoa; phylum Chordata; class Amphibia; order Anura; family Bombinatoridae; genus Bombina; species Bombina bombina. The sequence goes on from NC_069504.1 coordinate 503,716,367, forward strand.
AGAGCTTCGACGCATGCGCAATTCATCCGATAGTGTGATGACGTAGCATCACGGCCGCCGATCGGCCAGAAAGTCCATAGGACAATAATATACACGTGAGCTGGAAGTGAATTAGATCTGTAAAAACGGGCAGAATTGAAAATAGGAAATATTGGACTTTATTTGCGACGAAAAAGGTATTAACTTTAAAAAAAAATGATGAATTAAACTACTATTATTTTTAACTAAACTGTGTAACTGTGTATAGCAGATCAGGTAAGTTTACTTTTACTTTAAAGGCCACCACTACTATATCCCAGCTCTATTGATAGCTTTGAGCCACAGATCAGTCTGCACTGCTGTTTAGCTGAACAAATTAACAGATATATGGTCTGATGGCAGACCTTACAAAGAACATTAAAGGGTTTTCTATATCCCTTGTGGCAAGACCCGAATAGAACTACATTAGGATTTTAGGCACATTTGAATATTTACCAACATTCACCAGTAAGCAATTAATCTGTAGGATTAGTGGTGCACAAACATGCATTTCCTTTCTCAAAATAAATTCAAAGGGACAGTAAAGTCAAAATTAAACAAGGTTTCAGATAGAACCTTCATTTTTAAACAATTTTCCACTTCTATCTGAAATCAATATCAAATTTGCTTGTTCTTTCAGTATTCTTTGTTTAAGACTGGTTATTCTGACAGGAGTGTGCACGTGTCTATAGCAGCAGTGTTTTGTAACAATGTATAACACTGGCAACAGTTTTTGCAACATTGTTTACAGCAGGCGGTTTAAGACGTGCACATTTCTGAGTTTACCTAAGGTTACTCTTTAAAAGGGACAGTCTTACTTTAGATTAAGCTACAAATATCCCCCTGCACCCTTTCTATATCATACAGCAGTAAAAGTAAAAAAGTTATGTTAAAATGAATATCGTTTCTGGCCACTTTAAAATGGCTGCCAAGCTCAGCCCACTGATGACATCACTATCTGGGCTGCATCTAGGCACTCTGCTGAATAGCATTGACAGTCTTGAATTCAGAGTGCCTAGATGCAGCCCAGATAGTGATGTCATCAGTGGGCTGAGCTTGGCAGCCATTTCAAAGTGGGCAGAAACAATATTCATTTTAAAATAACTTACTGCTGAATGATATAGAAAGGGTGCAGGAGGCCATTTGCAGCTTAATCGAAGGTAAGACTTTAAAGTGAAAGTAAATCCTAGCGTTTTACAAACGCTATGATTTACTATTGAAACAAAGGGGACTTTCATTCATGAAGTAAAGATACTTCATGTAGAAAGCTCCTTTGATTCAAACGATCGCCGTTTTTACCTGGTACAGCAGCCCAAGGCTAAAGAATTCTTTCCTAAGAGGTGACGTTTTCACCTCTTAGCCAATAGCCGTGCGGTAAATCCGGCTTGGCGCCCAAGCCGTGGGCTGCTGTACCAGGTAAAAACGGTGATCAATTGAATCAAATAAAGGAGCTTTATACTTCATGAATGAAAGTCCCCTTTATTTGTTTCAATAGTAAATCCTAGCTTTTGTAAAACGCTAGGATTTACTTTCACTTTAAGTCAAAGGTGAAATGCACATTGTATTTCAGTGAACCATTTTCACTATTCTCATGCAAAAGTAAAAATGATTCCAACAAAACTGATGCGTCTGTATGATGTGTACCCTTCCTCTCATTTCCTTGTTTTAGAACACAAAACACAAGCACTGTGTACATTGTCAGAGCAGAAGGAAGCATGTTTTCTTCCAGGATAACCTTTATGTGGCTTAAAAAATCTGCCCGATTCCAGGTCATCTTCTCTGATTAGTGCAATTTTCAGCTTTGCCCAACACTAGGTTATCTAATGGTTAGACAGACCTAGAAAGGCCTACAAGCCAGCGTTTCATGCACCCACTGAATTTTGGTAGAGGATCTGTGATGATCGGGGAGAGGCGCGCCTTTAGCAAGGCTGGAATCAGGTAGATTTATCTTTGTGAAGGACGCATGAATCAAGCCACATACAAGGTTATTCTGGAAGAAAACTTGCTTCCTTCTGCTCAGAGGACTGTTTTTTCCAGCAGGACAATGCTCCATGCTACATAGCCATGTCAATTAAGGTGTGGATAGAGGACCACCAGATCAAGACCCTGTCATGTCCAGACCAATATCCAAACCTGAACCCCATTGAAAACCTCTGGAATGTGATCAGGAGGAAGATAGTCACAAGCCATCAAGCAAAGCCACTTAAATTTTTGCGCCAGGAGTGGCATAAAGTCACCCATCAGCAATGTTAAAGACAAGAAGCAAGAAAGATGCGATTTAAAATCAGGGTTATTTTGTGCCAAATTTATATGAACTGGTTTTCTTTGCATTATTCGAGGTCTGAAAATGCATCTGTTATTTTGACCAGTTGTCATTTTCTGCAAATAAAATACTGTTAATGACATTTTTACTTGGATTTAAAAGAAGTGTCAGTAGTTTAAAATTAACATCTAGTTTTAAAAATTCTATAAACACATACCTATAAAATAGTAAAACCAGAGAAACTGATACACACTTGTGGTAGTAAGTCTGAGCTCCTGATAATTACTCTAAAACCTTACCTCTAACATCTGGGAAAAGCATGATACGTTATCTAGCAGGATTGCAGCTTGGAAGTTGTGTGAAAGTCACAGGGTTTGGTAGATACAGTGCAAATCTCCAAACACGGGAAAAGCTTTCACATGATATTTTTCCTGCAGTATCAATGACCAGGCCACTGACAGAACCACAATCACTTTCGATGCAGGTTTATTTTAATTACGAGCTAACCTTTGACATAGACAGAAAAACAAAAACCACAAAACTGGTGGACACTTGCACATCTGAGGCTCAGTAAAAGCTACAGAATAGTGTAAAATGGACAAAAAAAATATAAAATGAAAAATTGGTTAATAGTTTTTCATGATACATGTGGTTTCCCCTTCATCAGTTCCAAATTACTTATAATACCTAATGCAGAGTATTAAAAATGTATTGGGAATAATTGTTCCTTGGCGTTTTTGTAGTCGAAACAGAAGTTTAGTAGTAAGTAGTGAATATACGCTTTAAAGTGAAGGTAAAGTTTGAGATTATTTAAGACAACCTAGCATTCCTCCATATGACCCTAATCTAGTCGCTGTTTTTTCCCCCCATTACTTCAATATTTTACATTAAAAATGATATTTAAAAATCCCTACCGCTTAGCTCATGACTCCTCCCATGCCCTACTTCCGTCTTATCTTTGCAACGGCTGTCTTTCTAACGTGCATTCGCGCTGCAGTCTCCAACTGCGCATGCACTAAGCAATGCGGCGGAACACTGAGGATGCGCAAATTGGCGATGATTTCCAAATGCGCACGGGAATGCCCATGGTTTCCCATCTAAAGAAAATTTGATTAGCGCATGCGCTTAGTACTAAAACGGGCGGATGACGTGAAGTGACGGCCGCCTAGCGGCCAACATTTCAATTGGATTAGACAAAAACGTGACCCACCGGAAAAAAAAAAAAAAAAAAAGTTGAATTTATGGACGTTCGGGAATTGATTCATAAAGGTGACAACTTTATTAATACTGAATATTATAAGAATTGATTAAACTTATGTTTATTTAACAGATTTAATGCTATACCGTATGGACATTATGGTAACTTTACCATCACTTTTTTAATGTAGGGCTAAAATGTAAATAACCCTGGGCTCTGGCCACCCACTTTAAAACTAATTTTTTGGAAGAGCTAACTGTTTGAACTGTTCTCCAATCAGCGATCTTGTCATACAGCACTTTGTGTGCGTCTATGGTGCTGATTGGAGAACAGTTCATATCTTTAGCTTACTAAAAAGTACTTTTAAAATGGGTGGCCGGAGCACGGGGTATTTGAATTTAAGAACTGCATAAAAAAAAAAAAAAAAAAAGTTAAAGCTTATCTTCATTACAACTGGTGAATTAAAATGCCATGTAAAATATTGCCAACATCTGATCGGTTTATACAAATGAGACATTTTTATAATAGTGTCCTTTTACAATAGTTACTTTGTGTGTGCATGCTAGAAAGGTTTATTTCACTGTCCCTTTAAGGGGTGAGTGCTCAGCTTTTAAGTAAACCTCCCACTTTATAGGCAGACGTGACAAATCTCATGAAAATTTAAAAAGAAACTCAATATGCTACTTTCACTGAGTTACATGCAGAGTAGCATTTCATTTCAATTTAACCCCACACATAGGGAAAACAAATAGCTTTGTTAACCCCTTCCCAACGTTAGGCTATGGAATGTACTAGCCATCTGGTTGTCCTGAAGCCATAGCCACTCCCTAAATGGCATTGTGGGCTGAAGGGCATGCCTAGCGCCAAAGGCACCCCTCCCCCAACCTGATGCCATCATTAAAATCATGCGATTGCATGAAAGATTTGCGCAATTTACATTTTTATTTATATACATTGGAACTTCTCAGCAGGAAGGAGTTAAAGGGACATTAAATACATTGTATACACCTCCCTCCAATTATAGGTGTTGCCACTTTTGGAACCCAGGTTAAACGGCATATGTCAAGGAGATTTGCCCTAACTGTACAAAGACATAAGCACTGGAATGCAGTGAAAGCTAGATTTCAACATAGCGGTACCCATGACTAACTGGAGGCAGGGACTAAACGCAACAGTATACTTGGGTAGTCACAAATACTTTAAAAACACTCACCTCAGGGACATAGTTATCCCTCCTTTCTCTCTCCTCCTCCTGAAGTTTGATGGAGATACCTCTGACAGGCCCTCTCTGGATTCGTTTCATCAGATGTGTGACATATCTACAAAATAGGATACGATAACATTAAGAACCAAGAAGCCTCAATTACATTATGTTAATTGAATTAGACTATAAAAGAAAGCACAGAAATGTATGAAGGCTACAGGGTTTGGTAAGCAAGGTCAAACCTCCAAACACGGGAAAAGCTTTCACATCATACTCTTCCTGCAGTATCAATGACCAGGCAACAGACAACGCCATAATCACTTTCGATGCAGGTAGTTTTGTAGGGGGATGGGGCAAAATGAAAACATAAGAGCAAAGCACTTATATAAAACAGTGCTGCAGGTGAGCATTCAGTATGCTAAACTGTTTTGGAAGATGATTCCTGTACCAGTCCCTCAATTCTTACCCAGCAATCTTGTTTCGTAATTTCTTGCTTGGGATGATTGCGATTTCCTCACATACTCTCTTGTTTGTGTGGAAGTCGCTGCCCAGCCGGGTGTAGTACTTTTCAATAATGACCCGAGCGGCCTTTTTCACGGTTTTTGTCCTGACACGTCCCTAAAAACAGTAAACAAAATTGCACAAAGTTATCAATTTATTAAATGAGTGGAAGATAGAAACCAATTGAAGGGCATTTTCAAGTAAAGAAAGTCCATAAGAAAAAAAAAAAAAAACACACAGAAGAGGCACCATGCAGCAGTCAATATATAATCATGATCCTTAAAGTGCCAGTCAACGTTTAAATTGTTACATAATCATTAAAGGGACACTGAATACAAATTTTTCTTACGTGATTCAGATAGAGCATGACATTTTAAGCAGCTTTCTAATTTACTCCTATTATCACATTTTCTTCAGTCTCTTGGTATCTTTGTTTGAAAAGCAAGAATGTAAGTTTAGATGGCCCATTTTTGGTGAACAACCTGGGTTTTCCTTGCTGATTGGTGGATAAATTCATCCACCAATAAAAAAAAAGTGCTATCCAGAATTCTGAACCAAAAAAAAGCTTAGATGCCTTTTCCAACTAAAGATAGCAAGAGAACGAAGAAAAATAGGAGTAAATTAGAAAGTTATTTAAAAGTGCATGCTCTATTTGAATCACGAAAGAAAAATTTGGGTTCAGTGTCCCTTTAACCTAGCAACACATGCAAAAGAGAAAAATTATTCTAAAGGTTTAACCCCCTAAACCCGTACTTACCTTCCTTGCCAGTCTCTACTGGTTTCTTCAAAAGCGCATTACAGGCACGCTGTCTAATCACGGAGCATCAGGTTGTGCAGTTGAACTGCATGTAACACTCCTGCACTGGGTAAAGCAGCCGATAGCTTTACCCAGGAGAGCGAGCTACATGTAATTCAACTGATGACCTGATGCTCTGATTAGACAGTGCGCCTCTAATGCGCTTTTGAAGAAAAGCGGTAGAGGCTGGCAAGGAAGGTAAGTACGGGTTTAGGGGGGGTAAATCTTTAAAATCCTTCTCTTTTCCAGGTGTTGCTAGGTTAACGTTACAAAATCTGCACATAGTGCAGAATTATGTAACATTTCTTTTAAATGTGAGCGGCACTTTAAACAGCACAAACATGGGTTAATGGGTTCCATGCATGAATAAAAAAGTATCAATGTATTGGTATCTATGTAAACCAATTAAATTTATTAAATGGATGCTTTTAACAAAAATGTGTGAAAGTTACAGGGTCTGGTAGGCACAATACGATTCCACCAAACACGGGAAATTCTATCAAGATACTCTTCCTGCAGTATCAATGACCAGGCCACTATTGTAATGCCACAATCACTTTCGATGCAGGATTTACCGGTGCGAAAGAGATAGATATAGATAGATACACACACCATGCTTTGTCCCCCGAAACAACACATTTTCACACTAAATTGTTTTGATTATATATATATATATATATATATATATACATACCTAAATAAATTCCATCACAGGTTAGCAACCTCACACCAAACATACTAGGGCAAAGTAACAAGCAGGGTTGCAATAAAATGTAATATTGCAGCCAACACACAGCATTAAAGGCCAGAATTCAAACGCATCCCACCCGATCTACATGGTGTAAAAACACTCGGAAAGACATCTAAAGTTAAAGCATTATAAAGGAATCTTAACTTCCGAAGGACGTGTATAAACCTATTTTAGATAAGTCTGCATTTCAAAAAATTAAAGCAGGTCGTAATAATGGAAACAAAGATATTACATATTTATTCTAAAATGACCATTGCCCCGCACACAGTAATGCGTTTATTACACCAGATATGCTTAAAGCAGGCTATAATAAACTCTTTACTCGGTAACGCAGCATAGCATACACCGCCGGATACCAGCCTCCGGATCTACACTTCCAAGTCCACCCGTACGCCCTAGCCCACAGCTTACACACCAAACAGCTACAGAAATGTAACCGGTTCCCAAAAACACTGCAACAGCCCAGTCAATCATTCAAAAGACAGCAGAGGCCTCCATGACACCTCCTCCACCCTCGGCGGCTCTGTACTACATTATATCCTACGTATGGTGTAACATCTCTCACTCATACAATGCGCAGCAGAAAGGCGCCAGTGTTAAGAAGCCTCTGTGTTAATAAAGAAACATCTGAAAACCCAGCAGAAACACGGATGGCAACAGATAGAGTCAGAACGAAAACGAATTGTAAACCCACCATGTTGGACCGAGCTGGTAGAAGAGGGCAAAGGATGCCGGGAGCGAGGCTATAAAGAGGCGGAAGAGACAGCACATTGCAGTGCGTTACAGGCGGCCACTACAGGTTTGGAGGGAAACTACAGAATACATGTTAACGTGATTTCATGTCTGGTAGAGGTTAGACACACTGCATTGTAAACCATTACATTCAAAAACAACAAAATTTTAAATGGTCATTTTTGTATTATGTTGCAGTCTGGGGACATACCACTTGAAACATCGTTTGATTGTTTATCTTAAAGGGCCATTATACACTAATTTTTTCTTTGCATAAATGTTTTGTAGATCTATTTATAAAGCCCATAAAGTTTTTTTTTTTTAAATGTATAATTTTGCTTATTTTTAAATAACATTGCTCTGATTTTCAGACTCCTAACCAAGCCCCAAAGTTTTATTTGAATACCGTCAGCTACCTTCTCCAGCTTGCTCCTGTTTGTGTAAAGGGTCTTTTCATATGCAAAAGAAGGGGGAGGGGGAGTGTCTTATTTCCCACTTGCAGTGGGCTTTCCAACTACCTTTTCAACAGAGCTAAACTGATTGCTTATAAGTAAGTTTTTAAACAGTTTTATACTGGATTTTTATATCAGTATCTGTGCATCTTATTCTTTATAATAGTGGTAGTGTCTATTACATGCAGTTATATGAAAATGAGTGTATACTGTCCGTTTAACTCCTCTGCTGTTTCTAATTAAAGGGATGTAAAACCCTAAAAGTTTCTTCTGTGAATCAGACAGAGCATACAATTTTACTTTCAGAGAAAAACTTGCCCAAAATACTGGAGAATTTTTAGCATTTTGCTATCACTCCATTTAAACAGAAATAGAGCCTTGTTTTTTTTTTTATTTATCTGTCAAAACTATGTACAGGCATACGGTATGCCTGTACATAGTTTTGACAGGTAAATAAAAAAAACATACCCATACATGGGGTCCTGGGGTTGGCAAGCACATTAGCTGGCAGTCTGCGGCTGCCACTGTTTGTTACCCTGGTATTAGCACTGCTCATTGTATAAAACTGAAGGCATGCTAGTATTATCACCAGGGTTTATACATCATCACTGCCAGAGGTAGGTTAGAGAGGTCACCATTACCCGTGGTCAGAGTGTATACAGCCTTCTTACTCCTGCTTAACCCACACACCATTCCTTTTCCACGGGGAATCTAACAGGTATCTAACCCTGTGAGAGCAAAGCCAGCTGCTTCTGAGTATGGGGCAACCCGGGACAGGGGGACAGACCCCTAAAATCGGGACTGTCCCGCGAAAATCGGGACAGTTGGGGGGTATGCAATTGTGTTTCGCTTTCTCAGATATTGCTCTTTTTACAAGGTGAAGGTTTGTGGCAACCCTGTGTCAAACAAGTCTATCTACACCACTTTAAAAAGGTATGTACATTGTTTTTTTTAGACTAAACACTATTGCACACTTAATAGACTACAGTATAGTATAAATAAAACTTTTATATGCACTGAGAAATTCACTTTATTGCTATATTCACTTTATTGCGGTGGTCTGGGACCATACCGCAATATCTCAGAGGTACGCCTGTATAATTTTTTTTAAGTAGACAACCCAAGGTATTGATCTAGGCCCATTTTGGTTTATTTCATACTTGATTAGCGTGTAAGGTGTTAGTGTGGAGCAAAGTCACTGCAGTAAATACATTACATCACAGACCCAATGGGTATTAGTAAACCAAGCAGTCATAGTGTGGTATTAACGTTCCCCCCTCCTCTCACCTATGAAACATCCGGTCCTGGGGGCAGGATAAGAAGAACCTTAAAGCGGTGGCTTTGCGTCTCCAGCCTGTCCGGTGAGTGGCAAACAAACTGCGTCCGCTGTTGGTACCTGTAATCCCTCGTCAGACGTTCCTGGAGGGAGGGGGGCGGGAACCACCTATCCGTCCCCTGTGTGGTTTCTCACTGGATTGGTGGAGATGCGTCCTCAGCTGTACTGCTTACTCCTGATTGGAGGGGAATCGATCCAAGGCAAATCCTCTTTGTAAACAGGGGAGGCTGAAGGGTCCGTTCAGCAGTGTGAGTATCAGGGATAGAAACAAGGAGCAGTCTCCTCTCTCAGTGCTCACGCTGGTAGGTCAGAGAGTCAGCAAAAAAGATGAAGCGGAGCACTGAGGTAACATAAAAGTTCAAATTTATTTAAGCAATTTAAAACAAAAAAAAGAACATCAAGGAGATTAAGGGTGCTATTCCTTGCAAAGGGTTCAGCTCAGACAGCTGCTTACATGTTTCAGCATTTCGCCGTTATCAAAGCTGCTGAACTGTGTTCGGAATAGCCCTCTTTTAAAACACAATTGCTGAACCCTATTGGGCAATAGTAAAAGGGGGGAGGATTACTTATTAACCCCTTAGTAACCTTTACAAATAGGATATAACGATACTTAAACAGATTACCAAAAACTAGGTATGTTGAGCCATGTAAATCATTTACACACAATTTAGAATATTGAATGTAACATATTAATACATTATTCAAAAAATATATATAATAAGTGAATGGAAAAACAAGAATAACATTCTTAAGCACATAGGTAGTTCAAATTTAAACCATGAAGTTTGCATTTGCATCTTTAGAAATTTTAATGAAGCAAAAAATATATACATAAATAAGGCTTGTGCTGTTGACTATGCCTTGGTAGTAAACACTCTAACTGAACTGTAAATACTATTTGAAAATATCAAATGAAGTAATTAATTCTTGGGTTACAGTAGTGTATGACATATAAAGTCACCTAGAAAGAATGTTATAGTTGTATGCCTGTATTATTGTAGATAACTCATACGAGAGGGCTTCCTGGATTACTTGTCCCTGGCCCAATAATTATCCCAATAGGTGTTACAGACATATAATCATAATATTCAAGTGGTGTTAATGGAGGTAACAATTGGTGGTACTGGAAAGGAACTAATGGATTTGAAGAGATTTTAGTCCAATGAAGACAAATTACATAGACGATAGGCCATATTCTATAGTGAATTAAATATATATCAAATATAAATTCAGGGCCAAAACTAAAGTCACTTAATTATATATATATTAATCAAGTATGGCTATCATATGTCCTGTACTATTATGTATACTACATCTACTGGATGTGAAAGAATAAAATATTCAAGGATACAGTACATGATCTCACTGTTCAGGAGTTATAGGGAGTGTGCCTCTACGCCTCAATCACGCCCAGTGAATGATCAGGTCATACATGGAATTTAGACCTATTGGATGTCTGGTTTTTAATGTGAAGATCCAAAAGATCTCATGTTTGGATAAGAATTTGTCCCTGTCACCTCCTTTAGGAGGTTTGAGTACTCTCTCAATGCACGTCCAACAAAAAGTTTCAGAGCTTTTGTTATGAACAGTTGTGAAGTGTTGGACCAGGGGGGTACTTGCTGTTTCCGCCCTGATGCTTGAGAGGTGCTCCCTGATTTTTGATCTAACCTCCCTGGTAGTGAGGCCAACATACTGTTTGGCACACACTGTGCATGACGCTAGGTAAACCGTATAGGTCGACCTACAATTTTTTTTTTTATAACTTTTTTTATTGATACATATAAAGGTAAAAATACATATCATTCACATAATTTTACAGTTCGTCTTATACAGAATAATAATACAGGAGATACAAATCCAAATAAGCATTCTCCCCAGTGGGTATATAGATCACTACTCAAGCTATCTACTTCGTAGCCTGTTAATACATAAATAAAACATATAAACAGCCTCTCAATCGGGCTTACCTTTCACCACACAGGGTGTATACCTGACCATTGAAAAAAACCTAAAACCCCTTCCTTTAATCAGTTCCCCTCCAAGGATATGCTGACCTATTACTATCACATTCTAGAGCTCTAAAATTCTATTGACACCTATACCAACCTATAATTATTATGTATTTTACCCTTATATTATCCTCCAAATTAACTACACACCATAGGCGTGTCAATCACTCAAACAAACCACGCAAAACAACAACCAAAAACACTGACAACGACAATAAACCAACATAATACACAACAAAACAAAACAAAAGCAAAAAAAAAAAAAAAAAAGATCCTCCCTATTCCCACAATTCTCTCAGATAGCCAAATGTTGGTACTTATTTTGCAATGTTAACTGGTGAAATGTCTGAGATTCTTGTAGTGGAGCTATAATTTGTTTTTGTATCTCCCGCGGCTGTGATAGTAGAAATTTTTCCCATTTCATCATAAGTTTTTCTAATTTACTCTCTAAGAAGATCTGCGGGTCCTTAATATCTAATGCTAATTGAATGAGCATATTTTTGTTAAATGTAGATATACTTGGTGCTTTATTCGCTTTCCAGTTTCTCAAGATTAATTGTCTCGCTACCAGGAATGCTGTATTAGCTAGCTTCTTATTTTGTACCTCTTTCTCTTGAATAAGAAATATAACCTGTTCTTTCTTTAACTTAATCTTATTTGGGAGAAATCTATTGAGCCAATATTCTATTTTACACCAAAACTGATAGATCTTAGGGCAGGAATAGAAGGCGTGAATCAGATCTGCTTCTAATAAACCGCATCTTGTACATTTCATTGCTATTGCCTTTTTCCATCTTGACATAGAGAGCGGAGTCAAGTACGCTCTGTTCAATAACTTAATATGAGACTCTCTAAATGAAATTTCCTGCGAATACTCTGAGATCAGTGATAGACTTTTTATGAAATGCTCCCTACTTAAATAACTAAAATTTCCACACCATTTATCAAATAACAGTGATACTTTATCTTTAGCTTCAAAAGAGACAATATTTCTATATAGTAGGGAAATAGAATGATTCCCTGACCGGTAGATATTAATAATCGCAACTAGATTACTCAGGCTCGATTGATTAAACTCTGCTAATTTATTTGTATCAATGAAATGTCGAATTTGTAAGTAGGCAAAAAAGTTTTTGTTCTCCAGTTTAAATTCTTTGACCAACAAATTAAAGGGTTTAACCATGTTGGTCTGTGTATCCAGCAACTGCTTGACCCAAATTAAGCCCTTCTGAGCCCATTGACAAAAAACATATGATTCCATTCCACTTATAAAATATGGATTCCCCCTTATAGGCAGGTATTGTGATATCTTAAAGTCTATTTGTAGTGACTGACATATTTTTTTCCATGCTATAATTATATTATGGATTGTATATTTAAAGCTAGATCTATCAGCTGATTTTAATATTGGGGAATGTAATAGAGCTTTGAGAGATATTGGCGCTATTGCTATTTCCTCATTTTGATAATTAGATAGATATTCTGCACCCGTTATCCAATCCAAAGCTATTTTTGCTAAACATGTCCAGTTATATACTTTTAGATTAGGCAGGGCGAACCCCGCATCAGACCTTAAATAAGATAATTTTTTTAAACCTATTCGTGGTTTTCCTTTCCCCCAAAAAAATATGGTACATTGCGAATTAAATTTTTTAAGATCCTTTGCCATTATAAAAGCTGGAATGTTCTGCATAAGAAATAAAATCTTTGGAAAAATCATCATTTTAATAAGTAGTACTTTAGCTGACAGAGAAAGAGGTATTTTTTCCCAATTTTTCAGATTGTCAATACATTTTTGCCATACAGGTGTATAATTCAGACTATACCAATCCTCTGGGTTCTTAGACAGTGATATCCCTAAATACTTAATTTTTCCTAATGCTATTTTTAAATGGATTATTCAACAAGCTATTCCTTTTTTTAATAATCCAAAGGATCTCAGACTTATTTAGATTGATTTGGTATCCTGAGAATTTACTAAATTCCCCAATTAAATCGATGATACGTGGAATATTGACCCTAGAATTGGATATATAGAAGAGAATGTCTACGTACATCGAGAGTACAACTTTTTTATTTCCCAATATCACCCCTTCCAATCTGTCCCTACAACTGATGGCCAGTGGTTCTAGTGAGATATTGAAGAGTAGTGGTGATAGTGGGCAACCCTGCCTTGTTCCTTTTTGAAGTCTTAGACCTGGAGAACTTAGTCCATTTACAGTAATATATGAAATAGGGTCTTGATAAATTAATTTAACATAATTGTTAAAGTTGCCCACTATCCCAAAACTATCCAATGCTGTAAAGAGATGATCCCATGTTATACTATCAAAAGCTTTTTCCGCATCCACTGTTAACAAAGCAAAATCTAAATAGTTCTTTATTTTGTTACAACTCCTCACCTTTGCAGCTTGTTCCAATAGAAACATGGCCGTTCTAATGTTTTTTTGAGAGGTCCTGCTTGGGATAAATCCAGTTTGATCTGTATGTATGATTTCTCCTATAATTTTCTTGAGTCTGTTCGCCATAATGCTTGCAATAATTTTGTAATCCACGTTTAATAGGGAGATTGGGCGATATGCATCCATAGATTCTATGTCCTTATCTTTTTTATGTATTAATGTAATATTTGCTGAAGCAAAGTATTTGGAAGTAGCTATTATATATTATATAATCTCTCAAGTACACAGACAACATCCTCCTGCAATATCTTATAGAATTCCATTGGAATTGAATCTGGACCAGGGGCCTTACCATTTGGAGATTTTTTAATTACTGCTATTATTTCCTCCTTTGAGATCTCAGCCCAATTTGACTTATTCGGATTTTCTAAGTATCTTGCATATTGATTTTTTAACTGATTAGCTAATTGGGTTTCCCTTCTAACTAAGCTCTTTCTTCTAGCTATCATGTAGGCTTTAATTTGGCCTATGAAAAAAGCCTTTGCTGTTTCCCAGAAAATCTCTGTATTTGCAAGGTAGTTCTTATTAAAATATAGAAATTCCCTCCATTTGGATTGCATCCAATTTCTAAATTGTATATTGGAGACGAGATATGAGGGAAAAAAGAACCCTGATCTCTTAAGTTGTTTTGATCTATCTTGCTTGAGTTCTAATGAAATAATTGCATGATCTGAGAATACTATATTGGCAATATCTGTCACAATTACAGTACCCAGAAGGGATTCACTAATTAAAAATATATCTATTCATGAGAAATTTTGATGTGTCTTGGATTCGCACGTAAACGCTCTCTCGTCAGGATGCTGGAGTCTCCATACATCCTTCAATTTCAGACTATTAGCGAATTTAGCTAAGCTTTCTGCTTCTTTTCTATATCTGCTCGTTTGAGAATATTTAAAACGGTCTAAATATGGGTTAAATACACTGTTGAAATCCCCCCCAACTACTAATTCAGCATCTATAAAGTTAATAAGTTTAGAAAAAAGATCCTTCCAAAAAGGACAGAATTCGTTCGGAGCATAGATATTACAGATACACAGATTATGATCTTGAGTAGTAGTTACATTAAGTATTAGATATCTCCCTTCTTTATCTGTTAAACAAGATTTTATCTTATATTCCAATTTTTTATTAAAAAGACAGGCCACACCTCTTTTCCTACCAACTGCCGGAGCAGCTACCACCTCACCAATCCATCCCAATTTTAGTTTGGCACCTTCATATTCATTCAAATGTGTCTCTTGTAGAAGAGCTATATCTGGGGTGGATTTTTTAAGTTGATATACTATTCTTTTTCTTTTGATGGGTGAGGTTATGCCCCCCACATTCCACGATAGAATTTTAACTGAGTTTTTCATTTAACCAGAAAATAAAATATCCCATAATACACAATGTACTTTATAAAATCAGAGATATAGCGTGGGAGGAGGAAGGGGAGGAGGAAGAGAAAAAAAAAACACGACAATCATACAATGACTCATACACATATAATATCAGCTTGTTTTTTTTTTTTTCCTGATTATTACCTGGCTTTACTTAACGTTCTTAATTTCACTATTCCTTGGCTTTTTGAATAAATTGCCTAGCTTCTTCAATATTATCTATTAATATAGTCTCAGAGTTCTGCCATATTTTAAGTCTTGCTGGATAAATCATTGTGGCCTTAATCCCTAGCTCAATTGCCTGTGTGCATAGAGGTGACATCTCCCTTCTTTTGTTTACAGTTTCAGAGGAGAAGTCTTGGAATATTAAAATCTTATTATTATTGAGTGTAAATGGGGTGGCTTTACGAAACAGCAGGAAGAGTTTATGTTTGTCCTGAAAATCTAAAAATTTCGCTATAATTGGTCTCTTTGCAATATTCGGGGTGTCTTTTTTGATTGATCCCACTCTATGCACTCTCTCAATTTTGAAGGGGAGTTGATCTTTGGGAAACCCCAAGGCTCTAGGTATAATAAGTGAAATAAGTTCCATAATATTCACATATTCCTGAGATTCTGGTATACCCACAAACCTCAGATTGTTCCTTCTAGCTCTATCCTCTAGATCATCAATTCGCATTTGTAGGGTGTGAATTATTTTAGATTGAGACTCTAGGGTGGTTTGTTGACTAAATTGTAGGTCATCAATATCAGATATCCTATTTTCCATTTCTGTAAGCCTATTGGCAAACTGTTTGACTTTGTTAGATAGAGAAGTTATCTCTTTCTTTATATTGTCATATTGGGGCAAAACAATATCGGAGATTTGCTGGACTAAACTTTCTGTGTTAATCTGTTGTGTTCTATTAGGGCTTCTGTCCCTTGCTTCTAAATCTGCAGTGCCTATACTGCTGCGAGGTTTTCTCTCTTTAAGTTGCTTGGGTGGCATATTTTCTCCCGTATTTTTAGTACTAACTAAAAATCTATCCATTGACTATAAGGGGAAATACCCAGTGTAATTATTGTGATCGTGAGATAGAGAAGAAAAAAAAAAAACACCTTTTTCCTCTTCCCTTTTAAAGTTTTAAGAGGGGTATATACCCCCTGACAGTGTAAAAAAATATACAGTGAGTGATTAAGGCAAAAAAAGGAAAAAAAAGATCTGCAATTTGCCAAGTGTTGTTACTTATGATAATACGTGACTGACTAGTGATATTTGTGAAACGTTATATTAGAGTGCTCTTTCTACACACAAAAAAACAACAACAATCCCCTTAATTCCTACCACCTTAAGGAGCAGTTAGCTTTGCCCCCTAATACTTATAAAGCCTTAGACCTTAACTTGATTAACTTTAAAGAGCTGGACAGTTAATCAGATTCAATCTATATACAAAGTATTATACAGATTCAGGATTATTAAACCAATTCAGACTTTTATACTTCTAATCAATATAACTACTGCTCAGACTTTACCAACACACTATCCTGACGTTGTTTTTGACAATTTTTATGCTTGCAGAAAATGTTTACAAAAAATTAAAGTAACACTATTAGAGATTACCACCAATATCCCAATGACATGCTTAACGAAAATGAAGTCAGAGTTTAAAATGTGTATAAACAATCACTTGACCTGGATTAACATGAGTTAACATGACATAAATGTTGTATACTTATATAACGTGAATAACATGGATTAATATAATTGGCTATAATTGACTTTCTATAATTCTTATCAGGTACTAGAGCCTATTATACCTTTATATATATACACAGCAGCTGCTCTTGGTTATCCCTCACCTAACTTGCTGCTAGAGATCTTAGGCTGCATACATCTTCTACTTAAATATAAATATATCCTTAATAGCCTTTTCTATATTGGGACTATTACATAGACTTATACCTTTTATTTATATACTGAAATACTTTCTATGCCGTTTAATATATCAAGGTACTGTGGGCATTTACACAGAAAAAACAGTATATACAGCTCAGCTCAACAAAGTATACAGTGCCTCAGTAATAACAGATACTGGCTTAGACTCTAGCCAGGTTTTAATCTCCTTTCTCCTGAAAACTTAGCACCTTATAATTAGTCCTTGTGAGGAAGGAAAAAAAATGCAAATGACATTGTCCATATTGCACAGCCACCAAACAGAAAAAAAGAAAGAAAAAAAGTTCGTGTCTTGATGTGTAATATACCAAAAAACAGTCCTTCTTTAATCCATCTTATAGATTCGTTATAATTATAATGGTGGCATAATCCAGCCCAAATAGCTTTTTTTTTTTTTTTTTTCCAGCTGTCCTTGCTCTCGGCCTCACTTAACTTTACCATATCTACCCCCTATTTTCTTTTAAAAGGAGCCTTGCCAAAAAACTCCCTACAGGGAGGGATAACATAAAAAGTCAGCCATAAAGTAAAGTGACCAAAGAAGAGGGTACTTATCTGTCTTGATCACAGTCCTGTATAGAAGTCGGCCTCTGACTGCAACACCTGTAGCCTGAAATCTCTTGCGGTTGGTTACCTCCGGTACTACAATGTTTTTTTTTGCACGCAGCGTTTCTACTCCTACCCCTAGCGATCCAATCCGAAGGGGAGCTGTATAACCCGCAGCTCCTCAGAACAGGTCGCCTGGGGATCCTGGGAGCGCCTCTGCGATGTCGCTATAGTGCCTTTACGCACGTTGCCTCTGCAGCCTTCTCCCAACCGGGTATAGTTGCCTTTTAAAGCCTCTGTAGCCTTGTCCTGTAGTTAAAGTTGTACCATATAGTGAGCCATTTAACAAGCTGTGGCCCCAGCGAATGAGCCAAAATGGCTAAGGGAGAGTTCCAGTGTCTGCTGCCGTGTCTTTGCAGCACCAGGCCGGGTGCAGGGTATCGCTCCTCACCTATGGCCGTACGAACACAGTGGTAGTGGTGTCGGGTGCCATGCACTCCTCCAAGACGCCAGTTGCACGCGTCTCTCACCGCTCCTCCCACTTCCGGAACTCCGCGAAACTCACATTTGAAATGTAAGGCAGGTCGACCTACAATTAAGACACATGTTTATAGGGAATGAATGACCCATGGCCGATGACCTAAAATGATCACCAATTTCGACTTTTTCGCAGGCGACGCAATCCCTATTGTGACATTTAAACATTCCCTTCTGGGTGAGCCAAGATGACTCTAGTTTTTTTGTATCCTCACCAATTCTGGTTGGGGAAACCACATTACCTATGGTTTTACTTCTCCGATAAGAAAAGTGGCAGGACTTGGTTGTTAAGTCCGCTAGTCCCTCATCAGCTCTGAGCATAACTAGATGTTTCTTGATTATCTCACAAATCTGTGGATACTGCTCTGAATGGTCAGTCACAAAAAAGAGATCATTCTGCGTGTTACACCCTTTACTTTGTTTAGGTTTAGGGTGCAGTATATCCCTTCTATCAACTTTTCTGACCTCATCCAGGGTTGATGTTATACAACTACGGTCATAACCCCTTGCTTTGAGTCTGTCAGATAGTTTCCTTGCCTCTTCCTCAAAGTTTTCCAATTCTGAGCAATTCCGTTTAAGACGGATAAACTGTCCCTTTATAATACCTTTGAACACGCTCTTGGGGTGACAGCTCGTTGCATGTAGCAATGTATTGCCCGAGATCGGTTTTCTAAAGGCTGTGCTATGAACTTTTTCACCAATTACCCCCAAGAGCGTTACATCAAGGTAATTAATACGCGTGCTGTTGGACTCAGAGGTGAAGCTCAATCCCAAGTCATTGTCATTGAGAAAATTTAGAAATGCAGATAGTTCATCTGAACTCCCCTTCTAAATGAATAGGAGGTCATCAATGAACCTCCTATAAAAAACTACATTTGAGCAGAGAGGATTCCTACCTCCAAAGATGTGGTCCTGCTCCCACCAACCCATATAGAGGTTGGCGTAAGATGGGGCAAACTTCGCCCCCATCGCAGTCCCACAAATCTGGAGGTAGAACACCCCCTCAAACTCAAAGTAATTGTGGGATAAAAGAAACTCTGCTACGCGGAGCACATACTCACAGAAATCAGGCTCCTTACCATGGTATTTGTTCAAAAACCAAGACAGAGCTACCAAGCCTTTGGTATGTGGAATTGAGGAATAGAGTGACTTGACGTCAACTGTAAGCCAAACATAGCCTTCCTCCCACTTGATGTTCTCAAGGAGTTTTAGAATGTGCATGGTGTCTCTTGTATAGCTCCATAAATTAGGAACCATTGGCTGCAGGACCTGGTCCAGCCACTCAGAAGTATGCTCCAAAAGAGAGCCTATGCCATTGACCTTAGGTAAGAGGTTAAAGGTCGGAATGGTGGGAGTATTTACCAATAGATAAATACTGGTTTCTTCATCTAAGAAACCTGCCTCAATGCCGTCATCAATTAGACTCTCAAGTTTTCTCTTAAAGATGGTGGTAGGATCAGTGCTCAATACTCAATAATCTTGGGCATTGTGTAGTTGTCTGTGGGCCTCTTTGATGAAATCTGTTTTATTCATCACCACCACAGACCCACCTTTATCCGCAGCTCTAATCACCAAGGTGGAATTATTACCCAGAGTAGCCAAGGCCTCCCTCTCCCTAACAGTGAGATTTTGTTTTTTGTTTTTGTCCATATAATAAAGCTTGTTTAGGTCAGCTTCTACCCTACTTTGGAACCTTTCAATGATGGTTCCCCTAGCATGTATGGGGTAAAAGCGTGAGGGACATTTAAACCTGGGGAATCTCTTGGAAGAATGAGTCAGAGTTTCGGCCTCAGAAGTATTCAATGCTTCTAATGTTGACAGACCACAGAGGTCTTGAAATTCAAAACCATCTGCAATATTATTAGTCAATGGTGCCATTGCACCCTCTGAGTAATCTTCCACAATACCCCTATCAGACTTTGTGGAAAAGTATTTCCTCAAAGTAATCTTACATATCAATCTGTTCACATCAATCAAAATGTTAAATAGATTAAAAGTATTTGTCAGAACAAATCCTAATCCAAGGCTTAACACTTTGATTTCTGTGGCATTTAGATTATATGTGGATAGATTGATTACTGATATCTCATCTGTCTCTGACCCTTCTGGTTTCTCCTGAGAGCATAGCCCCCCTTGTTTGATGCTTTTGCCCCTTCTCCCCCCCCCGTCTCCTTGCGGGGGGGGGGAGGAGGGAAAAAACCTGGTGGAGTTCCACACTTTCTAATCTATTAGGTGTTTCTTTGGTGTGTATAGTGTCAGGTGCTTGTGAAATATATCTAGAGGCTGGTAAAGCATTCTTTAATATAGGTGGCGGTACTGTTGTTACTTTTTCTAGAGGTATATTAGGCTGATTAGGCAAATTGGTATATTTATTTTGTGTGTGGTGAACTGAGGGGGCGGAGCTGCCATATGGTGCAGAATCAAAAGTAGATCTTTCATCTTCCCCTGAGGTTGAACTGCCCCCCCCTGAG